>NC_090766.1:19810136-19817636 GCF_036898095.1 Palaemon carinicauda
AAACGCTCAGTAATTTGCATGTAGCTCTGATGTTCCGAAGAGGAGGCAGTGCCGAGCAAGGCTGCTTTCCAGTTTGAGACATACACGGATTCTTCCTAAAAATAAGTTGTTGTTGTTGATAGGTAATATATCCAAATTTAGAATGCTTAAACTCTCTCTCCCTCTCTCTCTCTCTCTCTCTCTCTCTCTCTCTCTCTCTCTCTCTCTCTTATAACAACAAATAAGTTGTTGTTGATAGGTAATATATCCAAATTTAGAATGCTTAAACGTTTACTCTCTCTCTTTCTCTCTCTCTCTCTCTCTCTCTCTCTCTCTCTCTCTCTCTCTCTCTCTTATATCCACATGTTAGAATGCTTAAACTCCTCTCTCTCTCTCTCTCTCCTCTCTCTCTCTCTCTCTCTCTCTCTCTCTCTCTCTCTCTCTCTTATATCCACATGTTAGAATGCTTAAACTCTCTCTTACTCTCTCTCTCTCTTGGGCGCTGTATATATGGTCAGTCTCTAGGGCATTGTCCTGCTCGATAAGGCAATGTCACTGTCCCTTGCTTCTGCCATTCATGAGCGGCATTTAAGTTTTTAACAAATGGAGCCGTTTCTAGTCCACTGCAGGACAAAGGCCTCAGAGATGTCAATTCATGTCTGTCATGTCTGGAGTTTTGCCAGTTTTCATCACCACGCTGGCCGGTGATGGTGGGGAGATTTTCTTCTGATCGCTCACAGCAAACCAACCTAGTATGGGTAGTGCTGTTTACCCTTTCATTCTGTTATATACAGTATAATATATACATATATATATATATATATATATATATATATATAATATAATTAAACGCATTTGGAACTAAATAACCTGTCTACAAAACTCATCTTTACGTTTCAGGTGAAACGTTGCAAGGTGTTCAATGTCACAAAAATAGACTTACAGAAATTGCATGAATTTCACTGAACCATTTTGCTTTATCAATTGAACAATCAAGAACCATTTCATTTCTGCCCAAATTGCTCGAATAGACAGGTAACCCTTTGAAATATCATCATAAATTATTGTTTTTATGCCAAATAGGTTGACATGAATCTCTCTTCATAGTTTATATATGACAAATCTATTTCAGCGTTGTTATTGATCTCATATATTGTTTATTTTTACTCAATACTTCTCATATAATTTATTTTTACTTTCTTATTTCATTTCCTCACTGGGCTATTTTTCCCAGTTGGAGCCACAAGGCTTATAGCATCCTACTTTTCCAACTAATGTTGTAGCTTAGCTAGTAGTAATAATCATAATTTTTATAATAATTTCGTCTGTCGTTTATATCTAGACTTTTGTTTTAGTGAATAGTTCCTTATATCTAAATGATTTTCGATACAAAATCCTGTGTAAAAGAGATCACTGTTCACCTACCAACAATGAATAGAAATAGTTTTCCCATTAATTGTTCTTTGTTGATCTCAAAGATAGTACCGGACTGTATTAACATTTCAGAAAAATGAAAAAAATAAATTAATTGATCGTGTGAAATAAGGATTTGACTTAAAAAAACACCTTAATTTATTGATTTAAATGAATATTAACCTTACCTCCTTCTATATATATATATATATATATATATATATATATATATATATATATATATATATATATATATATATATATATATATATACATATATATATATATATATATATATATATATATATATATATATTATATATGCATTTCAATATGGACCGAGAGAGTAGTTGTCCTTTAAATCAGTTCATTAATCCAAACGTTTCGTGATTTTATTCACCATATTTTCCAGGGCTACAAATAGGAGCATATAAATAACAATGAGAAACAGCAAAAATATGCAAATTCATATTAAAGTAAATATTAGAAGAAAAAAAAAAACTCAAAATATTCTACGGATATCCTATCAAATCCCTTTCAGTCACTTTACAAAAATTAGACTAAAAAAAAAGAAAAAAAAATATATATCTTAACTCACTGGTTTAATAATAAAAAAAAATCAACTTTAAGTAGTTAACTCTAATTCGAACTAAAATTTCACCAAGATGAAATGGCAAAAAAAACAAGTCAACCTTGACCAATTTATTAAAATAATTATGCAATAAAATAAATTAACCTAAATTAACTTTTGATTTTTTATGAAAATTGTACTTCAACCGAAAAATTCTCTTCAACCCTCCTGATAGTATTATTATTATTATTATTATTATTATTATTATTATTACTTAGTAAGCTACAACCCTGGTTGGAAAATCAGGATGCTATAAGCCTGAGGGCTCCAACAGGGAAAATAGCCCAGTGAGGAAAGGAAATAAAGAAATAAACGACAAGAGTTTATGAACAATAAAGACATCAAAATAAAACTTTCATATATAAACTATAAACTTCAAAATAACAATAGGAAGAGAAACAAGAGAGAATAGTGTTCCCGAGTGTACCCTACACTGTTAGACTAAATCGTAATTTAATCGGAAATTCTCCGTAAAAATATACTTTTCCCAACCGTATTTCAGTAAAATACAGGCAACCGTAATTCTACCATACTTGTTATTATCTTTTACGGGTTGGTGACCATAATATCACTCTTTTACGTCAATATACCAGTTTTTAAAACGGTAAAAATCCCGGAAAAAAAGTTGCCCGACATTTATCATTTTTTTAGTGCAAATTTTTAACAGTATAGTTGAGTAAATTAAACATCCTTTCTCCCCCCAATTTTTTTTTTAACTTAGTGGAATTCAAAGAAAGTCAAACTCATTTCCCTTAAAGCAACAAGACTCATGAGATTGACACAAATCCGTTAAATCCATTTAAAACAGATTCATTCCTCAATCAATATTCTATCATCTTCTGTACATCATTTTTCACAACGTATTTTAATGAATTCTTGACACCTCATACTCCATCAACCAGCAGGAAATTCATTTGATTTTTTTCGCCAATTCATTGACGGAATACCCTTCGTCTCCTCCTCCTTCTTCATTTGCATCTTAACTACATTCCCCGGTTACTTTTTTTATCTATCAAATCTTCCTTCTCGCGTCTAAGAGAGTTTTCGTCAGACTTTTCAGTCCAAATGTTAGTTTCATGCCTGTTCGAATTTCTTCCCCCCATCCACTTTACCTCTGGGTATTTTTTATTGAATTCTTGAATGAATTCTGACATTTTTTAAGATAGTAAATCCCAACATATGTCAATCCCTATCTAATAAACACATTTTACACACACACACACACACACACACACACACACACACACAAAACACACACACGTTTTGTTTCTGCACGACAATTCTCCAATTTATTATCTTAACTGCTTAATCGACGCCCTATTGGAATCGTCCCTGCCTGATGATCTGTTGGAGTGGGGTTCGAGACCTGCTCAAGCTCGATAGTTTCATGTAATGTCTGCAACCTCACCGTCCTTGTGAGCTAAGGATGGATTTTTTTTTTTTTTTTTTTTTGAGGAGCCTATAATATTTGGTCATTCCTGGTCCTAGAGGGAGCTTGGGCTCTGATCATATGTACATTTGGTCAGTCTCTAGGGCATTGTCCTGCTTGATAGGGCAATATCACTGTTCCTTACCTATGCCATTCATGAGTGGGCTTTAAACCTCTTATTTGAAATGCTCTTAGTTTTTCATCTAATGCGCATAGTTTTACTGACATCAGCTCCTAAGGTTAACATGAAAGCAACCAAAGCCCTCAAGATTAACAGGATTCGCTACGATGGCAACATTAGTCAAAGACAGCAACAAAATTCTTGGAGTGATGGCATTTGTCCTTTGATAGCTGCAAATTAAGTGCCATGACAGCGACCTTTATACCTTGATAAGAGCAGTAATGAAAGTCTCTGATAGTAACAAGTTCGACACTAATAACGACTAAAGTTTACAAATTAAAGCATGACGCATTACCATGTTGTAAATCATCCTTACACAGGAAGCAACTAAAATCATTGACAGCAAGTTGTGGTAGCCTATTAAAAGAGTTCGTCTCGCAATATGTTAGTAAGGAGTTCGAGTAAGCTCAAAACCGATAGTTTCTAATAGTTTCTACAACCACATCATCCTTGTGCACTAGGAATGGGGGGAGGGGCGCCTATATGTTTAACTGCTGAGTCATTAGCAGCCATTGCCTAGCCCACCATGAACATACCTTGGGTGTATTATTATTATTATTATTATTATTAAGCTATAACCCTAGTTGGAAAAGCAGAATGTTATAAGGCCAGGGGTTCCAACAGGGAAAATAGCCCAGTGAGGATAGGAAACAAGGAAAATTAAAATATTATAAGAGTACCGACATCAAAATAAATAGACAGAAGATAGAATAGTGTGCACGAGTGTACCCTCAAGCAAGAGAACTCTAACCTAAGACAGTGGAAGACCATGGTACAGAGGCTATGGAACTACCCAAGATTAGAGAACAATGGTTTGATTTTGGAGTGTCCTCCTAGAAGAGCTGCTTACCATAGTTAAAAAGTCTCTTCTACCCTGACCAAGAGGAAAGTGGCCACTGAACAATTACAGTGTAGTAGTTAACCCCTTGGGTGAAGAAGAATTGTTTGGTATTCTCAATGTTGTCAGGTGTATGAGGACAGAAGAGAATATGTAAGAATATGCCAGACTATTCGGTGTATATGTAGGCAAAATGGAAAATGAACCGTAACCAGAGAGAAGGATCCAATGTAGTACTGTCTGGCCTGTCAAAGGATCCCCCATAACTCAAGAGTGTGCTTAGGCGTGATCATAGGAATATATGGTCAGTCTCTAAGACACTGACTGTCCCATACTTCTGCCGCTCATGAGCGTCCTTTAAATAAAGTTCAACCTAATAGTAGAGGAAGTCTTTGATTGCAACAACGCTTAGATAACGGCAACAGAAGTCTTTGGCAGCAGCTGCAGCAACGAGATACTTTAGCAAACAATGGTAGGTCTTCTCCTTTACGTCTCTGGATGGCGTGACGAAAAAGCATCAAAATATAAAGGGAACAAAACTCCCTCTTTTCTCCATCTCGCCATCATGATAAGCCCATCACTATCAACATCGCCATCTCTTTCTCCATATCTCTAGTCTAGGTATGAAAAAAAAATTGCCATAAAACCAGATGAATTTCGACGCCTGTCTTTTTCAACAACCGTTTCAATCTTCCCTTGGAACTCATCGTCATCTTCACTCTCTCCTCCCACCTACACCTTCTCCTCCACCTACACCCCTACTCCCCTCATCCACCCACTCCTTCCACATCAAATTCTCCTCCCCTCCTCCCACATCCACCCTCTCCTCTCCCCACCGACCTCTACCCCCTACTCCCCCCACCTCCACCCATATCCCCCCAACTTCCACCCTCTCCTACCACCTCCAGCCCTACCCCTACTCCATCCAAATCTCCTCCCCCTCCTCCTTCCAAATCTCCTTCCCTCCTCCCACCTCCATACCTACAAGCTCCCCTCCAGTTTCTCCCCCACCTCAAGTCTCTCCTCCCACCTCTAGCTCTACTCCTCCAGCCTCTACCCCTACACCCACTAACTACATCCTCTCCTCTCACCTGGCCCCTACTCCTCCCACCTCCACCCCCTTCACCCAATATCCCATCGCCCGGAAGAGAAAAAAAAACTTTCTAAAAAAGAAAATAAAAAAAAAATAAGCTGCAATTTTGAGTTAATTGTTAGAACCTCTCGCATGCTACATTCAATTCTCTACTCCACAATATTACAGGAATTAACACACGTTTTTCCATCGTTCTTTCTTGCGGTTCTTTATTTTTCCCCCCCGGGGGGGAGCTAGCTCAGGCTCTTTCTTACGCAGTCAAAGAGGTTTAAAAATTAAAGTCTTTAAATATAAAGCAATTATGAATTCGAAGAGATTTTTCCTAAGACGCTCTGTTTTTCTATGATGATAATTATGTAATAGTGTACGTGACCCGTCAAAACGACAGCTAAATATTTAGATCGATTCAATCTTTCCCACCCCTCCCCCTATCCTATTGGGGAACTCCCTCTCACCAGGGTATGACTACTCTCTCTTCTCTCTACCAGAGGGACGAGGTGAGACCAAGTATTTATACGCATGGCAATTCTGCTGAAGGTAACCGTAAGTATGTATACTGTACACACACACACACACACACACACACACACACATATATATATATATATATATATATATATATATATATATATATATATATACAGGCCCTTTCTTTTTATTATATTGGATTGATACATAGCCCTACTGTAGGTCTATGCATACAATTCTCTCAATTGATATTTGAATGCTTATATATGCATCAATGCATATAATTCTTGTCTTTATTAAGACACTGAAAGGTGGCATTGCTGATAAGAGTCCAGTTTGGTCACTGGAAGACAAGCGTTATTAACTCTCTTGAGTTCGTTAAAGTGATTAGAATTGACGCAGCACGGGGGCCGGGGAGAACATTCAGCGCCGAAGAGTAACTGAGAAAAAAACAGTATTTGCATTATGATGTAAAAATTAAAGAGGTTGGACAGCTAGATGCAAGGGAAGAAGCGGGAAATGAGGTTAGTAGAAAGATAAAAAGTGAGAGAAGATAATGGCCGAAGGGGCGGTGCAAAGACCTGCAATTAATGCTTACAATGCTGCAATTGTGGACCGATAATGGTGCTAGCACCTTTTAGTAATGATTCCTGAAAAACAAAAAACATTCAGAAAACTTAATACTTCAAAGAGATTAGTGCTAACCGTTGTTCCTCTCACATAGTTACATTCCTATCTCTCCCAAAGTCTAATGTTACTAGTAATGAGTCTTATCTACAGGTTTCAAAAAATACCAAACGCAACTTTTGGCTGACTCAGAAGACAAACAAGCAGATACACACACAGACACACACACACACACACTAACAAACACACACATGCACAAAATTGATGTCAAAGCTACCATCCAACTGGGCTGGAGGAAGTAATCCATTATGAACATAAATATGTAAGAGCAACTTTCAAGTGTCAATACCTTTAACTTATCTAATAAAATATTAGATTTAGGTTAAAGACACCCACTTGATCTAAAATATTTATAGGCAGAGCTTTTTACTACCAAGGGTTATAAGGTTCACGGAAGATAAATCATGGAATAGCTTGTTTTGGACGTCTCAGTGGAAAGAAGAAAAATCGTTTAGTAAATCAACCCTTGCCAAGGTAAAAAAAAAAAACCGATTTTAAAACTTTAATACCGGACAAAAATAATAATTTCAGCTTGAAATAAAGTAAAAAGAATCTTTAGAGCAAAGCATAAAAAAAAATAAAAAATAAAAAAAAATAAATAAATAAATAACAAAAATAAAAATAAATAAAAAAAAGTGCATAGAGGAAGTAAAATTGTTAAGTACACTTGAAAAATTTGCATTAAAACCGGTAAATGCCTGGTAACATTTATTCCAGGATTTTTACCGTTTTAAAAACGCACCTATTAACATAAAGGAGAGATATTATGGTCACCAGCCCG
>NC_090766.1:19825136-19827636 GCF_036898095.1 Palaemon carinicauda
CTATCTGATTATTCATAGACGAATAAAGATCCTAAAATTGTCTTTAATTCCATCTATTTATTCAAAACCTTTTATAAAGATCCTAAAATTTGCTGCAATTCCATCTAATTATTCAAAGCCTTTTATAAAGATCCTAAATTTTGCCCCAATTCCATCTAATTATTCATAGTCTTTTACAAGATTCTAAAATTGCCTATAATTCCATTTGATTACTCAAAGCAGAATAAATATTCTAAAATTACCTCTAATTCTATCTAATGATTCAAAGCCTTCTATAAAGATCGTAACAGTGGCTACAATTCCCTCTAATTATGCAAAGCCTTTTATAAAGATCTTAGAAGTTGCTCTAATTCCCTCTAATTACTCTGAAGTCTTTTATAAGGATTCTAAAATTGTATCTAATTCCATCTAATTATTCAAAGCCTTTTATAAAGATCGTATCAGTGACTCCAATTCCATGTAACTATTCAAAGTCTTTTATAAAGATCCTAAAAGTGGCTCCAATTCCATCTCACTAATCAAAGTCTATTATAAAGATCCTAAAAGTGGCTCCAATTCCATCTAATTACTCAGTCTTTTATGAGGATTCTAAAAGTGCCTATAATTCCACTTAATTATAAAACGCATTTTGTAAAGATCATAAAATGGCTCCAAAAATATTCCCTCACTAGCTTCAAAATCCCGTTATTGAACTTATTTTCCCAGACTCATTGTTGACTCAAAAGGAGTAAGGATCTTTTCCAAGGATGAATCAGAGCTGAGGGCCTTCTCTGCTGTCCTTTTAATTGAAATCCATCAATCACTTAATTGCCTACACTTGAAAATATATTATGGGCTTAACAACTCCATTGTTTAAAAGTTCTCATAGATATGGGTTGCTTTTCTCTGTTTGTGATAAATATGCAATATGATCACGTTACCAGGATACTATTCCTGCTATTACAGCTGCTAAAACTACTTGGATATTTGGATATATACAGAAAACAAAAATTAACGCCCACATTCGGCTGTGTCGATAAAATGTCGAAAAAAATAATAAACCTTTTTAATTGTTCTGTTTTCTCAAATTAACTTTCAGAATGACGAGGATTTCAAGTAAAACGTATAAAGACTTGGGATGAGATTATAACACTTCATGTTTATCCTAAATGTTTTTGTACTATTGACAAAAGCTTATGAAGTAAACAATTACTGTCTCACATAAAAGGCGGACCCCAGGTGACTCAAAAATCATATAAACTAGCAATTCCTCATAAAAACGTCAATTACCAACGAAATATACGGAATGACTTAATGAAGTCAAATAAATTATAAACAGCCTAGATTTCAAGTCGGAAATCAATTTCTTGATTTCTGAATACGATCAATATTCCATATGTTGATTAACATTTTTGACATATATCTACAGTAGGGAGTCGACTTCATTTTTCAATCACTCGATATTTGCGTATCTTTCACGCGAAGTCGTTGTGAGCTATAGTTAAACACAAAAAAAAATTCAGGTTTTTCCTTTTGCACACTTCTCTTATTTTCATCACGTTACACAAGTTATTAACACGATGGAAACGATATTATTTAAAGAAAAAAAAAAACTTCTACTAAGTGTTACAAAAATATTTAATCTGAAGACAATACTAACCGATCTGAGAAGCATAATAGACAGAAACCTCGAAAGTTCTTTAAAACTCAACATTCAAACACTTAAAAGCAACATGCTTATCAACAAGTGTCAAACAGACTGGTACTTATCCATAAGCAAACTACAATGCGAGGAAACTGAGTAGAATTCCTAGTGTTTCCAAAATCTTAGCCATCCCGGACTCTTATATCTTGTACGCCTGATACCTCAAATAAGCAAGGTGGCAACGAAGTTCAAATGTGGTGGAGAAACAAAATATAACGTCCTGTTAGTACTCAGACCATCACGTTCTATTTTCATATAAACTGCTTTTAGAATATAACAAATGCTAGTGTGACGGCCAATTGGAATAGAAGACATACGGCAAATTTATGTACCTTTAGACTTATCGCACCCTTTGGAACAGGACAAAATCAAAATTTGTAACTGCTAATAATATTAAAAGGGTATTTGTAGAATTTTGTCAGACCTAATCTAAATCTAGATAAAAATGAAGATGCATGCAGCTAAGGTGGTAAGACAAAGTTTTTCAACACCAAAATATAAACAAAATTATAAATGTCTAAGAAAAAATTTAATCTAAGAGTTTAAATTTCAACCCAAAATTGAGTGCGATAAGTCTATAGCCATCGTCATGTTGCTGGATAGGTACAACCAAGGTCCTTTAATGAAGGACCTTGGGTACAACCAAGTCCTAAAAACTCCCTCGAGGTGAACATGCGTTCCCTTCCTTCCACTCACCCAAATTCGATCCCAGAAAGGGGAAGAATGGCGGCTGAGACGAATCCTGACGATTTGTGGCCACCGTAGGTGGGTGCAGCTTAGGAGGTGCAGTGGTGGTAGTAGTGGTAGTAGTAGTAG
>NC_090766.1:19837636-19850136 GCF_036898095.1 Palaemon carinicauda
ACCCCTTGCATAGAAAACCATTAAAATTTAGAATTCACAATTAAAAACAGAAATAATTGACTAAAGAGGATGGGGGGGGGGGGGGCAGGGTTGCTGTTTGGAAGGAGAATCTCACTCCATAAATGATTTGGGTACAATATCGGAAGTTCTGTCTCTCATGAACAACTTTCATTATCACAGACTAAGTACTTAACTTGCACTTTATGACAATTTTTTTTACTCTGCGTCAATGACCTTCGACGTCAGGATGCCAGATAAATGATAATCAAGCTATCGTCGTTTTTCTACATCCTTACGTCCAGTTTTGACAAGGAACCTATCTAGATGATGGTTTTTGCCATTTCTTTAAATCGGCACGGATATGGGGGTAAAGGTCACGTGAAGATGACGTGAACACACGTGATGATGACGTGAACACACGTGAACGTGGCGTGAACACGCGGTGAATGGCAAGGCACAACATGATTGATTTCGCGCTAATCTCGTTAGTATTTATTAACATAAAATACCCATAAGGCACTAAATATTTACTTGGACTGATAAAATGCTCGTAAACCGATTTGAATTTGTATGCTCGTGTTACGATTTGCTTCTAATCAATGTTTATCGTAGAGCGAGTAGGCACCACTGTATATCTACTGATACACACACACGCATACACACATACCCACACACATATATATATATATATATATACATATATATATATATATATATATATATATATATATATATATATATTAATCTATGATTTACGAATAGATTTATAGCCTGGCCTTTTAAATAAGAAAACTTGCTGAACTAGAAAGTTTTAATAGCTTCTATTCCATAACAGCAACAAATTAGTTGGACAGAAACTTACGGTCTATTAAATTTCTTATTCCTGATCTAGATATTAATCTCTAGCACCGTCGTTCAATTAGTTCATTATGCATGTTGCATAAGATTTTTCATAACTCTGACCATCCTTAACATTCACATCCCCTTGGACAATTCTATCCTGTTCGTAATACCAGACAGGCAGTTAATTCTAATAGCCAGGCCTTCTCCATCATGAGGCTCAATACTACACAGTATTCTAGAAGTTTTATTCCAGCTGTTACCAAGTTGTGGAATGATTTTCCTAATCGGGTAGTTGAATCAGTAGAACTTCAAAAGTTCAAAGTTGGAGCAAATATTTTTATGTTGACCAGGCTGACATGAGTCTTTTTATAGTTTATATATGACATATCTGTTTTTAACGTTGTTAATAGTTTATATAGGACATATCTATTTTGACGTTGTCACTGTTTTTAGAATGATTTATTGTTAATTTATTCTCATCATTTATTTATTTCCTTATTTCCTTTCCTCACTGGGCTATTTTTCCCTGTTGGAGCCCTTGGGCTTATAGCATCTTGCTTTTCCAACTAGGGTTGTAGCTTGGCTAGTAATAATAATAATAATAATAATAATAATAATTATATATATATATACTGTATATATGTATATACACGCATACACAAACACACACACACACACACACATATATATATATATATATATATATATATATATATATATATATATATGTATACACGCATACACAAACACACTCACACACATACACACACACACGCATATATATATATATATATATATATATATATATATATATATATATATATGTGTGTGTATATATATATAAATGTATGATTTACGAATAGATTAATATCGTGACATTCTAAATACGAAAACTTGCTGAACTAGAAAGTTTTAATAGCTTCTATTCCATAAGAGCAACAAACTGTAAAAAGACAACTATGGATAAAGAGGAAGAAAAACAACACCATGCCTTTTATTCTTCAACGCCTCTCTCTCTCTCTCTCTCTCTCTCTCTCTCTCTCTCTCTCTCTCTCTCTCTCTCTCTCTCTCTCTCTCTCTCATCTACTTGAGGAAAAGAGCACAAGAATACTATCAAAGAGAAGTTCAAAGCCATTGGAAACTTCACTAATAAAATTTCCTATTAAAAACTTTTAATAGCAGATGAGCTAAGTACAATGTGACCAGGCCTTATTAGGACTATAAAATAAATCTTATTATTTTCGTTTTATTTTAAACTCCTTCTGTTTGAAATGTAATCCGAAAAACTAATTAAAATCTCCATTAAACAAGGGCGCTTCATTTATCCCAGAAGATTTAATTACTAGCGATTTACATTTGTGTTAGGTCTACCTTTCCTAGAACGTTTTTGTCATTATTTTTTACATAATTAATGTCAAAGTAATTTGTGGAGGATTACTCGACAAATCAATAGATGTTGTTTTTTATCTTTAAATCTGGATTTAATATTCTATAAATATCGGAAACAATAACAACAAAACTTAGCCAAGCTATAAAAAATAACATACTCCTTTTAGGGTTTTGGTGGCCGATGTGGTAACGTCCCTGACTGGTGAACGCCAGACTGGGGTTCGAGTCCCGCTCAAACTAGTTAGTTCCTTTGGTCGCTGCAACCTCACCATTCTTGTGAGCTAAGGATGGGGGGCTTGGGGGTGCCTATTGAACCTAGCTTGGGTGGAGAGGGGCTTGGGAGCTGATCCTATGTATAGTGTATATAATCAGTCTCTAGGCCCTAGAGTCTAGGGCATTGTCCAACTCGATAGGGCAATGTCACTGTCCCTTGCTTCCTCTATTCATGAGTGGGCTTTAAACCTTTAAATAGTCATGCCATGAAGTTGCCTGGATGGATGCCCAGCAGAATATGTTCAAATTTTCTAGAAAATCCCCCTCCCCCCAAAAAAAGCCTATTTATGATTTAGAATTGAACGAAAGGGTTTAAAGAGACCTGATGTGGACCTCAGAACAGTCACCTCAATTCACTCTTTTAACTTTATAGAAATCTGTCAAATCTTTCCTTAAATTGTAGAAGGTTATCAAGAGCAGGTTCTATATATATATATATATATATATATATATATATATATATATATATATATATATATATATATATATATGTATATATATATAAATATATATATATAAATATAAATATATATATATATATATATATATATATATATATATATATATATATATATATATATATATATATATATATATATATATAGATGTTTCTTTAACACAAAGGCCAACTTGGTCTTGATTCTGAATTATAAAGCCTCATTTTAGATGACGGAAACCAGTAGGCCTACTGTTAAACTCCGATCTTAATATATTGAAAATCCTCTGCTATAACTCATACACTTTGCTTCCATATTTATATAGAACCCTAATAAATCTGACACAAATTATATAGAAAATATCACTGCCGTATTTATACAATAAGCTATTCATATATTTTAATTCACTTATCACAATCAAATCCAATCTGTTCTAATTAAGATGAATTTGTCCTTATATGAAATTTGAAAAGTCTATATCTCATATAAAAGTAGTATTTATTTTTCGTATCTTTAACAGATATCTGTAATATATGAAATTAATTTCTTTTTACAATGACCATAGAATTACCGAGAGAGAGAGAGAGAGAGAGAGAGAGAGAGAGAGAGAGAGAGAGAGAGAGAGAGAGAGAGAGAGAGAGAGAGAGAGAGAGAGAGAGATTACTCCATTAAGACTATCGCCGTAATACAACAACATCAACAACCACATAAAATCCCGAATTACTTTTTCTTCCTAAAAAAAAAATAAAGAAAATAAAAAAATAAAAAAAAAAGTTATTCCAAAATCTGTTATTTTGTCCAAGGGAAAAAAATAGGTCGTAACTTTTGTACGGAACATCGATTATACGGATGGGGTTATTTTGTAATTACCTACGTTAATGAGAGCAATTAATTTTCACGGCAATGGAATAAGAGGGACATAAATCTGGCTGCCCAAATTGCGATAAGTTGAAGTGAAATTATTTAACGACTTCAAAACTGAAACATGGAAGAGAATTTTTTCTATTTTTTTTTTAATTTTCAAAATCATATTTATATTCTATCTTTAAATAGTCCTTAAATATTCTAAACTTTTATCTGAATATTGACCTGTCGATATTGGTGGTGTGATCTTAAATTTAGTTGTCGATACCCTTAAAAGACGGCAGGCGTCGTAAACATGGCGTGTGGTCACCTTAGACTTTATCCTGTCGTCCCCCGAGAAGAGTTATCACTAATTTAATGTTCTGGTGGTTTCTTTTAAGGACAACAGTTCCCTAACATATACAAAGTGCACTTATTTGGTTTATGGACATTTTAAAATCACAATAATTAATATAATATAATTCCTTTTCAGTTACTATTAATTAAACATATAACTCTAAAGTCAATCTATAGCGGTGGGAAGATGAAATTGGAAAAGTGATAGGGATAAAATTGTCTAAAAGATTGTTTTAAGATAGACGAGATGATCATTTACTTATACACGGAAAGAATCACAACATAATCTGAAGAAAGTGAGGTGAAAAAAGAGGCTATGTTATAATATCTAATGAAATATATAAAAAAAAATCATTTAAGTATTAAATCATCTTGTTTGGGAAGAAAATTCATAGAAAGGGCTTCACTGAATAAATAAAATATAAAAATATGGAAAAGGAAAGGCTCTATATAGATAAAATGCAGAATATAGACAATTCCTTATATATTATGGCTAGTTCTAGATATTGAAGACAACATAAAGGCTGCTCATAATATGTGGAAGACTGGGAAGGAGGGAGAGAGAGAGAGAGAGAGAGAGAGAGAGAGAGAGAGAGAGAGAGAGAGAGAGAGAGAGAGAGAGAGAGGAGGAATGACCTTCATGAAACCTGTATTCTTCGATTTTTAAGCGTCACAAAGGTTCCTTCTATATTGTTTTCAGCCTTATACTTTTACGCAAAATATTTTAACGCTCTTTGCGTATAGCTGACCGGCTTCTTCAACTTCTTCAGGTAATATGATCCTCTAGAAACGGCTAGAGTAATGTAAAAATAATAATAATAATAATAATAATAATAATAATAATAATAATAATAATAATAATAATAATAATAAGCATCATCATCATCATCATCTCCTCCTACGCCTATTGACGCAAAAAGCCTCGGTTAGATTTTACCAAGAAATAATAATAATAATAATAATAATAATAATAATAATAAAGGCCTTATTAGATTTACCGAAATCTTTTTATGTATACTCCAAAAATTATGTACTGCCCTAATCAATGTCTGACTGATTGCTATCTATCTATCAATACACTTTGGGTTGATAATGTTTCATTTTATAAATAATCTTCATCCTCTCCATTTTAGAAGTCAAAAGGGAACTGGAGAGGAATGAAATAAAAAAGAGAGATATATAAGAAATATAAAATTAACGATTACAAAATACATTTTACTTTACTTTAAGCGCTGCTCGTCTGGTCTTTAATGTGAATAATACTCTCTACAGGATATTTCGTAATTAGTTTTATCAAATACATTCAAAGGCATTCAGCATTTCACACTGACAAGTAAACCAGATAACATAGATATATAAACAAAACAACAAAAAGAACTAATTGATTAAAGACATGACCAAACCGCAAAAAGGTTAACAAATCAACATTGATAAAAATATTTATTAAAGACAAAAAAACACGACCAAACCGCTCAACGGTTAACAAATCAACATTGATAAAAACCTTTAATAAAGACAAGAAAACACTACCAAACCACTCAAAGATTAACAAATCAACACTGATAAAAAGCTTGATTAAAGACATAAAAAACGACCAAACCGCTCAAATATTAACAAATCACTGATAAAAAGCTTGATAAAAGACAAAAAAGAAAAAAAAAGGACGAACCAAACCGCTCAAAGATTAACATATCAATTGACAAAAACCTTGATCAATAACAAAAACATGATCAAACCGCTCATAGATTAACATATCAATTGATAAAAACCTTGATCAATGACAAAAGCATGATCAAACCGCTCAAAGATTAACAAATCAACACTGATGAAATTTTTAAGGATAAAAAAAACACTACCAAACCGCTCAAAGATTAACAAATCAACACTGATTACAGTCTTAAGGATAAAAAAAAAAAAAAAAAAAAAAAAAAAAAAAAAAAAAAAAAAAAAAAAAAAAAAAAAAAAAAAAAAAAAAAAAAAAACCACACACACACTCAAAGATTAACAAATCAACACTGATAACAAGCTTGATTAAAGACATAAAACACGACCAAACCGCTCAAAGAGTAACAAATCAAAATTGATTACAATCTTAAGGACAAAAAACACCACCAAACCGCTTAATACGACGAACAAATCCACACTCCAGACAAACAGGCGAGCAAAACCAACCCTCTCCCTAACAAGGGGAAGTGATGTACAACATAGGCATCTGGCTGGCGTGCGTCAAGGGGGGGAGCCCAGAGAGACGCTGTTTACAAATCCATTACGATCAGTCGTCAATCATACGCCGAATCCAGATGTAATTTCTCTGAGCAACGGCATGATAACAGGTTTTCGGTCAAAGGATAGATGGTCCCGCCGTGATCCCTTCCCAAATGGAATCCTATTAGACTTGGTGACACACAGCGCATTTTTACTCGGCTGCAAATTCTGCGGTTTATTTAGAAGGCGGTTTTTTTATTAAACTTTATACTGCGGTTTGTATGTGCGTTTGGTGTTTTATTAAATTCCTGAATGGGGTTGATGTAGAATGTGTTTTATTAAACTACCGAGTGGGGTTGATGTAGAATGTGTTTATTAAACTTAAGAATAAGGTTTATTTAGAATGTATTTTATTAAGCTACCGAAAGGGTTTATGTCGTATATATGTTTTATCAACAAAAAGACTTGGTGACACACAGCGCATTTTTACTCGGCTTCAAATTCTGTGGTTTATTTAGAAGGCGGTTTTTTTATTAAACTTTATACTGCGGTTTGTATGTGCGTTTGGTGTTTTATTAAATTCCTGAATGGGGTTGATGTAGAATGTGTTTTATTAAACTACCGAGTGGGGTTGATGTAGAATGTGTTTATTAAACTTAAGAATAAGGTTTATTTAGAATGTATTTTATTAAGCTACCGAAAGGGTTTATGTCGTATATATGTTTTATCAACAAAAAGACTTGGTGACACACAGCGCATTTTTACTCGGCTTCAAATTCTGTGGTTTATTTAGAAGGCGGTTTTTTTATTAAACTTTATACTGCGGTTTGTATGTGCGTTTGGTGTTTTATTAAATTCCTGAATGGGGTTGATGTAGAATGTGTTTTATTAAACTACCGAGTGGGGTTGATGTAGAATGTGTTTATTAAACTTAAGAATAAGGTTTATTTAGAATGTATTTTATTAAGCTACCGAAAGGGTTTATGTCGTATATATGTTTTATCAACAAAAAGACTTGGTGACACACAGCGCATTTTTACTCGGCTTCAAATTCTGTGGTTTATTTAGAAGGCGGTTTTTTTATTAAACTTTATACTGCGGTTTGTATGTGCGTTTGGTGTTTTATTAAATTCCTGAATGGGGTTGATGTAGAATGTGTTTTATTAAACTACCGAGTGGGGTTGATGTAGAATGTGTTTATTAAACTTAAGAATAAGGTTTATTTAGAATGTATTTTATTAAGCTACCGAAAGGGTTTATGTCGTATATATGTTTTATCAACAAAAAGACTTGGTGACACACAGCGCATTTTTACTCGGCTTCAAATTCTGTGGTTTATTTAGAAGGCGGTTTTTTTATTAAACTTTATACTGCGGTTTGTATGTGCGTTTGGTGTTTTATTAAATTCCTGAATGGGGTTGATGTAGAATGTGTTTTATTAAACTACCGAGTGGGGTTGATGTAGAATGTGTTTATTAAACTTAAGAATAAGGTTTATTTAGAATGTATTTTATTAAGCTACCGAAAGGGTTTATGTCGTATATATGTTTTATCAACAAAAAGACTTGGTGACACACAGCGCATTTTTACTCGGCTTCAAATTCTGTGGTTTATTTAGAAGGCGGTTTTTTTTATTAAACTTTATACTGCGGTTTGTATGTGCGTTTGGTGTTTTAATAAATTCCTGAATGGGGTTGATGTAGAATGTGTTTTATTAAACTACCGAGTGGGGTTGATGTAGAATGTGTTTATTAAACTTAAGAATAAGGTTTATTTAGAATGTATTTTATTAAGCTACCGAAAGGGTTTATGTCGTATATATGTTTTATCAACAAAAAGACTTGGTGACACACAGCGCATTTTTACTCGGCTTCAAATTCTGTGGTTTATTTAGAAGGCGGTTTTTTTTTATTAAACTTTATACTGCGGTTTGTATGTGCGTTTTGTGTTTTATTAAATTCCAGAATGGGGTTGATGTAGAATGTGTTTTATTAAACTACCGGGTTTATGAAGAATGTGTTTTATTAAACTACCGGGTTTATGAAGAATGTGTTTTAATAAACTACCGAATAGGGTTTATGTAGAATGTGTTTTATTAAACTACCGAATGGGGTTTATGAAGAATGTGTTTTTTTAAACTACCGAATGAGGTTTATGAAGAATGTGTTTTATTAAACTACCGAATGGGGTTGATGAAGAATGTGTTTTATTAAACTACCGAACGGGGTTGATGAAGAATGTGTTTTATTAAACTACCGAATGGGGTTTATGGAGAATGTGTTTTATTAAACTACCGAATGGGGTTGATGAAGAATGTGTTTTATTAAACTACCGAATGGGGTTGATGAAGAATGTGTTTTATTAAACTACCGAATGGGGTTTATGGAGAATGTGTTTTATTAAACTACCGAATGGGGTTTATGAAGAATGTGTTTTATCAAACTACCGAATGGGGTTTATGAAGAATGTGTTTTATTAAACTACCGAATGGGGTTTATGGAGAATGTGTTTTATTAAACTACCGAATGGGGTTGATGTAGAATGTGTTTTATTAAACTACCGAATGGGGTTGATGTAGAATGTGTTTTATTAAACTACCGAATGGGGTTTATGGAGAATGTGTTTTAATAAACTACCGAATGGGGTTGATGTAGAATGTGTTTTATTAAACAACCGAATGGGGTTGATGTAGAATGTGTTTTATTAAACTACCGAATGGGGTTTATGAAGAATGTGTTTTATTAAACTACCGAATGGGGTTTATGAAGAATGTGTTTTATTAAACTACCGAATGGGGTTGATGAAGAATGTGTTTCATTAAACTACCGAATGGGGTCTATGAATAATGTGTTTTATTAAACTACCGAATGGGGTTTATGTAGATGTGTTTCATTAAACTACCGAATGGGGTTTATGTAGATGTGTTTCATTAAACTACCGAATGGGGTCTATGAATAATGTGTTTTATTAAACTACCGAATGGGGTTTATGTAGAATGTGTTTTATTAGACTTCCGAATAGGGTTTATGAAGAATGTGTTTTATTAAACTACCGAATGGGGTTTATGAATAATGTGTTTTATTAAACTACCGAATGGGATTTATGAAGAATGTGTTTTATTAAACTACCGAATGGGGTTTATGAATAATGTGTTTTATTAAACTACCGAATGGGATTTATGAAGAATGTGTTTTATTAAACTACCGAATGGGGTTTATGTAGAATGTGTTTTATTAAACTACCGAATGGGGTTTATGAATAATGTGTTTTATTAAACTACCGAATGGGGTTTATGAATAATGTGTTTTATTAAACTACCGAAAGGGTTTTATGGAGAATGTGTTTTATTAAACTACCGAATGGGATTTATGAAGAATGTGTTTTATTAAACTACCGAATGGGGTTTATGAATAATGTGTTTTATTAAACTACCGAAAGGGTTTTATGGAGAATGTGTTTTATTAAACTACCGAATGGGGTTGATGTAGAATGTGTTTTATTAAACTACCGAATGGGGTTTATGTAGATGTGTTTCATTAAACTACCGAATGGGGTTTATGTAGATGTGTTTCATTAAACTACCGAATGGGGTCTATGAATAATGTGTTTTATTAAACTACCGAATGGGGTTTATGTAGATGTGTTTCATTAAACTACCGAATGGGGTTTATGTAGATGTGTTTCATTAAACTACCGAATGGGGTCTATGAATAATGTGTTTTATTAAACTACCGAATGGGGTTTATGTAGAATGTGTTTTATTAGACTTCCGAATAGGGTTTATGAAGAATGTGTTTTATTAAACTACAGAATGGGGTTTATGAAGATTGTGTTTTATTAAACTACCGAATGGGGTTTATGAAGAAAGTGTTTTATTAAACTACCGAATGGGGTTTAAGAAGAATGTGTTTTATTCAACTACCGAATGGGGATTATGAAGAATGTGTTTTATTAAACCACCGAATGGGGTTTATGTAGAATGTGTTTTATTAAACTACCGAATGGGGTTTATGAAGAATGTGTTTTATTAAACTACCGAATGGGGTTTATGAAGAATGTGTTTTATTAAACTACCGAATGGGGTTTATGTAGATGTGTTTCATTAAACTACTGAATGGGGTTTATGTAGATGTGTTTCATTAAACTACCGAATGGGGTCTATGAATAATGTGTTTTATTAAACTACCGAATGGGGTTTATGTAGATGTGTTTCATTAAACTACCGAATGGGGTTTATGTAGATGTGTTTCATTAAACTACCGAATGGGGTCTATGAATAATGTGTTTTATTAAACTACCGAATGGGGTTTATGTAGAATGTGTTTTATTAGACTTCCGAATAGGGTTTATGAAGAATGTGTTTTATTAAACTACAGAATGGGGTTTATGAAGATTGTGTTTTATTAAACTACCGAATGGGGTTTATGAAGAATGTGTTTTATTAAACTACCGAATGGGGTTTAAGAAGAATGTGTTTTATTCAACTACCGAATGGGGATTATGAAGAATGTGTTTTATTAAACCACCGAATGGGGTTTATGTAGAATGTGTTTTATTAAACTACCGAATGGGGTTTATGAAGAATGTGTTTTATTAAACTACTGAATGGGGTTTATGAGGAATGTGTTTTATTAAACTAACGAATGGGGTTTATGAAGAAAGTGTTTTATTAAACTACCGAATGGGGTTTATGAAGAATGTGTTTTATTAAACTACCGAATGGGGTTTATGAAGAATGTGTTTTATTAAACTACCGAATGGGGTTTATGAAGAATGTGTTTTATTAAACTACCGAATGGGGTTTATGAAGAATGTGTTTTATTAAACTACCGAATGGAGTTTATGTAGAATGTGTTTTATTAAACTACCGAATGGGGATTATGAAGAATGTGTTTTATTAAACCACCGAATGGGGTTTATGTAGAATGTGTTTTATTAAACTACCGAATGGGGTTTATGAAGAATGTGTTTTATTAAACTACTGAATGGGGTTTAAGAAGAAAGTGTTTTATTAAACTACCGAATCGGGTTTATGAAGAATGTGTTTTATTAAACTACCGAATGGAGTTTGAATGTGTTTTATTTAACTACCGAATTGGGTTTATGAAGAATGTGTTTTATTAAACTACCGAATGGGGTCGATGTAGAATGTGTTTTATTAAACTACCGAATTGGGTTTATGAAAAATGCGTTTTATTAAACTACCGAATGGGGTTTATGAAGAATGCGTTTTATTAAACTACCGAATGGGGTTCATAAAGAATGCGTTTTATTAAACTACCGAATGGGGTTTATGTTGTACATATGTTTTATTAACAAAAAACTTGGTGAAACAGAGGGCATTTTTACTCAGCTTCAAATTCTGCTATTTATTTACAAGGCGGTTTTTATTTTATTTTTTCTTTTATTAAACTTCATACTACAGTTTGTATCAAACGTTGTTTTATTAAATTCAAAAATGGGACTCATGTAAACTGTGTTTTATTAAATTCCAGAATGGGGTTCCTGTCCAATGTGTTTTATCAAACTCCAGAATGGAGTTTTTTTAGTATAAGTGTTTTATATAGTACGGTTTGTGTTTTATTAAACTCCCGAACGGGGTTTATGTAGTATGTTTTTTTATGAGTTTTTTTGACTGGAATTCATAGAGTACTGTATGTGTTTTATATATTTCCGAATGGTGTTTTTTATCAAGTTTCAAAAACAGGTAACACATTTTGTTTTGTAAAACTTCCGAATGGGTTTATTTGTTATGTCTTTTATCAAACTTCCAAACAGGGTTATCTATTTGTTATGTCTTTTATCAAACTTCCAAACAGGGTTATCTATTTGTTATGTCTTTTATCAAACTTCCAAACAGGGTTATCTATTTGTTATGTCTTTTATCAAACTTCCAAACAGGGTTATCTATTTGTTATGTCTTTTATCAAACTTCCAAACAGGGTTATCTATTTGTTATGTCTTTTATCAAACTTCCAAACAGGGTTATCTATTCGTTATGTCTTTTATCAAACTTCGAAACAAGGTTATCTATTTGTTATGTCTTTTATCAAACTTCCAAACAGGGTTATCTATTTGTTATGTCTTTTATCAAACTTCGAAACAAGGTTATCTATTTGTTATGTCTTTTATCAAACTTCGAAACAGAGTTAT
>NC_090766.1:19860136-19867636 GCF_036898095.1 Palaemon carinicauda
TGTGTAGTATTGGACCTCATGATGGAGAGAGGATGACTATTAGAGATAACTGCATACCTGGTATTACGAACAGGATGGTACTGTTCGGGAAGATGTGAATGCAAAGGATGGTCAAAATCATTAAAAATCTTATGCTAAACATTCACCCCTTCTACATGTACGGAATGTGAAACGATGGAATTCATTAATTTATTTAATTTCTTGGTTTGGAAACGAATATTACAGATGACGTGTGCCACATCACAGGTGTATTTAGTAAGATTTGGAAGAAAAGATTAATGAACTGAACTGTAATGGCATGATTGAAAAGGAAAACAGCATGTAAACAAATATAAAGAATCCGTTCTGGTAATTTTGTCCTGTAGAAAGAATGAAGTGACGGTTTACAATTATTGGAAGTTTTGATGAATAAAGAAGAAAGGGACTACTGTGATAGGAAGTTTTGATGAATAAAGAAGAAAGGGACTACTGTGATAGGAAGTTTTGATGAATAAAGAAGAAAGGGACTACTGTGATTGGAAGTTTTGATGAATAAAGAAGAAAGGGACTACTGTGATTGGAAGTTTTGATGAATAAAGAAGAAAAGGGACTACTGTAATTGGAAGTTTTGATGAATAAAGAAGAAAGGGACTACTGTGATTGGAAGTTTTGATGAATAAAGAAGAAAGGGACTACTGTGATTGGAAGTTTTGATGAATAAAGAAGAAAGGGACTACTGTGATTGGAAGTTTTGATGAATAAAGAAGAAAAGGGACTACTGTAATTGGAAGTTTTGATGAATAAAGAAGAAAGGGACTACTGTGATTGGAAGTTTTGATGAATAAAGAAGAAAGGGACTACTGTGATTGGAAGTTTTGATGAATAAAGAAGAATGGGACTACTGTGATTGGAAGTTTTGATGAATACAGAAGAAAGGGACTACTGTGATTGGAAGTTTTGATGAATAAAGAAGAAAGGGACTACTGTGATTGGAAGTTTTGATGAATAAAGAAGAAAGGGACTACTGTGATCTGTAAGTCCAAAAGGCTCACAGTATACAATACAGAACCTGATTAAACCAAAATACAACCGAATACAGCATCAGGTTTAAAGGTTTAAAGGCCGTTCATGAATGGCAGAGGTGAGGGACAGTGACATTGCCCTATCAAGCAGGACAATGCCCTAGAGACTGAGCATATTACATATGTCCAGCGCACAAGCCCCCTCTCCAACCAAGCTAGGACCAAGGAGGGTCAGGCAATGGCTGCTGATGACTCAGCAGATAGACCTATAAGGTCCCCCCCCCAATACTTAGGTCACAAGGATGGTGGGGTTGCAGCGACCAAAGGAACTAACGAGTTAGCGCGGGACTCTAACCCCAGTCTGGCAATCATCAGGCAAGGACGCTACCACCAGTCCACCCCCAGTCTTTCTTCTAGCAAGAGTCATGTTTTTATTCCCGGAATAACAACTTGAATTCTAAAACATATATTATTTGGGAATTAAAAATCCAGTTATATACGATGTATGTTTAAAAAATACAGGAGCTTTCGCATTTATTACAAAGATGAGACACTGTAAAAAGTGCTAAAGCTTCTGTATTTTTTAAATATACAACTGGATTTTTAATATCTAAGATTGTTAGACACGGCATGGTGTTTTATTTAAGTTATATATTATTATTACTATTATTATTATTATCATTATTATTTTCTTTTTTTTAATTATAAGCTAAGTTACAACCCTATTATTATTATTATTATTAATATTATCATTATCACTTGCTACGCTACAGCCCTAGTTGGAAAAGCAGGATTCTATAATTCTAGGAGATCCAACAGGAAAAATAGCCCAGTGAGGAAAGGAAACAAGGAAAAATTAAATTTTTAAGAGTAATAACATTAAAATAAATATCTCCTACATAAACTATAAAAATTTAATAAAACAAGAGGAAGAGAAACAAGACAGAGCAGCGTGGCCCTGTGTACCCTTAAGCAAGAGAACTTTAACCCAAGACAGTGGAAGACCATGGTACAGTAGCTATGACACTACCCAAGACTAGAGAACAATGGTTTGTTTTTGGAGGGTCCTTCTACTAGAAGACTGCTGACCATAGCTAGAGTCTCCTCTACCCTTACAAAGAGGAAAGTGGCCACTGAATAATTACAGTGCAGTAATCCCTCGGGTGAAGAAGAATTATTTGGTAATCTCAGTGTTGTCAGGTGTATGATGACAGAGGAGAATAAGTAAAGAATAGGCCAGATTATTCGCTGTGTGTGTGAGTGCAGGCAAAGGGAAAATGAACCGTAACTAGAAAGATGTATCCAATGTAGTACTGTCTGGCCAGTCTAAAGACCCCATAAGTCTCTAGCGGTATTATCTCAACGGGTGGCTGGAAAAGCAGGATGCTATAAACCCAAGGGCTCCATCAGGGAAAAAAGCCCAGTAAGGAAAGGAAACAAGGAAATAAATAAACTACAAGAGAAGTAATGAACAATCAAAATAAAACAGCTTAAGAACAGTAACAACATTAAATTTGATCTTTTATATATAAACTATATAAAAAACAATAAAACAAGAGAAGAGAAATAAGATTATTACTAGGGTTAAGAAAATATTACTATGAAATTTATATTTTCAGTTTTTGTGTCGAGATAGTCATCTCTAATCATTGGGTCGTCTGTAATCTGTTTATATGTTTATGTTTGTACAAGAGACGACGTCATGAATCCAACACAGCATCATTTGGGTCCCCCGAAATGAGATAAGGGGTGGTAAACATGCGCAATTTTAATAAAAGCCCCCACTTTATGTTGGTCCCCATTTGCATAGCGAATGGAGGCTAAAAAGAAAAAAAAAAAAAAAAAAAAAAAAAAAAAAAAAAAAATTACAAATTTGCGAAAATCCAATTTTTGCTATCATTTCATAGCCCGAACATATGTTAATAATAAGACTTTCGCCATTTTGGGTTAAACGAACGAGCGCGTCATATAATGGCCAGTGTTTGACCAGTGCGCAATTTTCACCGGCTACGATTACACGAACAACATTCGCATGTTTATAGAGGCGAAATGAACATTTGCAACACACATCAATCAAAATTCGCAAGATAAATAAAACAAGACCAATGAGGGAATTCGTGTGATAGTGGAAAACAGCACACCGTGTTTACATGCGTTTTGTATATCAGAATTTCCCGTATCATTACAACTTTTCTATTTCGAAATTGATATTTATTTTGCATATAAAAAAACTGTCTATTCAAAGTCAGCCGGAAATGAAGAGTTTCTATGATTTTGATGTGCATGAATTATATATTATGTTTGATGTTTATCGATATATCAAAATGAAAATTAAGATTATCAAAACTATCTTTAATGAAATTATTATTACTAAAATTATTGTTATCAAAATTATGAAAATTATTAGTTATTTTTATTAAAACTATTAATATTTTTTATCAAAATTATAGCTATCATTTTTATTGAAATTATTAAAACGTTAAATTATTATTCAATGAACAAACGTTAAACTGTAAATCTATGAACAAACGTTAAACTGTTAATCTACGAACAAACGTTGAACTATTAATCTATGAACAAACGTTAATCTGTTAATCTATGAACAAACATTAAACTGTTAATCTATGAATAAACGTTAAACTGTGAATCTATGAGCAAACGTTAAACTGTTAATCTATGAACAAACGTTAAACTAGTAATCTATAAACAAAAGTTAAACCATTAATCTATGAACAAACGTTAACCTGTTAATCTATGAAAAAACGTTATACCATTAATCTATGAACAAACGTTAATCTGTTAATCTATGAACAAGAATTAAACTGTTAATCTATGAACAAATGTTAAACCATTAATCTATGAACAAACGTTAAAGCATTAATCTATGAACAAACGTTAAACTATTCATCTGTGAACAACGTTAAACTATCAATCTATGAACATCAAAAATTTTTAATGAGGTGGAAAGAAACGCATTGTTAAGCAAAACAATTATAACCCAAATATCTTTGAAATGCTCTATGAAAAACAAGGTCCTTTCCTTAATTTTGATAGAATAATAATGTCTTCCCGAAAAAGAAGCCTAAACTGAATTTTCTAGCTAGTAAAAAAAAAAATACCTTAAATCATTTTACGCTCGTCAGATAACCTTTCACAAATAATAATTTTAGTCAAGGCTTATTGCACAAACGTTAGGTCTGCTGAACAAACGTTGTGTTAATTGCACAAACATTACGTAATTAATTTCCTGTAGTTCGGTCATTACGTTCACGTGAAAATGACGTGTAAATTTGGATGATGAGAAGCGAATATCTTGAATGTTGATACTTCAAACCATGAAAAGAACACAAACATTAACGTATTATTATTATTATTATTATTATTATTATTATTATTATTATTATCATAAGATAAGCTACAACCCTATTTGGAAAAGCTAGATGCCATAAGCCGAAGGGCTCCAACACTGAAAAAATAGCCCAGTGAGAAAGAGAACAAGGGAATAAACTACAAAAGAAATAATAAACAATCAAAATAAACTATTCTAAGAACAGCAACAACATTAAATTAGATCTTTCGTATATAAACTACAAAAACTTCAAAAAACAAGAGGAAGAGAAATACGTTAAGATAGAACAGCGTGCCGGAGTGTAACCCCAAGCAAGAGAATTCTAATCCAAGAGAGTGGAAGGCCATGGTACATAGGCTATGGCACTTCCCAAGACTAGAGGACAATGATTGGTTTTGTAGTGTCCTTCTCCTAGAAGAGCTGCTTACCATAGATACAGATAATTAAGCTATTGTGTGAAGACAAAATATTACCTGAATCGAAAAAAAGATGAGCATGTAATTTATTATCATTACTACTATAACCAAGGTACATTTCTATTTGGAAAAGGAGATTGCTACTAGCCCAAAGGCTCCAACAGGGAAAGCAGCCCAATAAGTAAAGGAAATAGAGAAATAACGAAAAACCTATACAAGAGAAATAATAAAAAGGTTTTACACACATTACGATCAGTAACAGCGTTAAATATTCAAGGTATATATATTATAAACTATAAATGAGATTTATGTCAACTTGTTCAACAGAAAAACATTTCTAACAAGTTTGAAACTCTGATTTTCCACCGATTCAGTCTCCAGATTGGGAAGATCATTTCCCAGTTTGGTCACAGCTGGAATAAAACTAGAATACTGCGTAGTATCGAACTTTATAGTGGAGAACGCAAAACTTGAAAATTAACTACATTCTTAGTACTGTGTGCTGCATGGTACAGTCTGGGAAGACCTGAATGCATAGGAAAGATAGAATTATGAAAAAAATCTTATGCATCATGCATGAAAAACTAACTGAACGATGGTGATGGAGATTAATTGTTCTCTAGTCTTGGATAGTGCCATAGACTCTGTACCATGGTCTTTCATTGTCTTGAGTTAGAGTTCTCTTGATTGTGGGTACACTCAGGCACACTCTTCTATATTATTTTTTTTGCTCTTGTTTTTGTAAAGTTTTTTTTCATAGTTTATATATGAATATTTGTTTAATACTGTTACTGTTCTTAAGATAATTTATTTCAATTCTTAATTACTTTTCTTGTTTCCTTATTTCCTTTCCTCAGTGGGCTATTTTCCCTGTTGGAGCCCTAGGGCTTATTGCATTCTGCTTTACCAACTAGGGCTGTAGCTTAGCAAATAGTAATAATAATAATATTAGATCAGGAATAAGGAATTTAATAGAACGAAAGCTTTTGTGCAGCAAATTAAGAAGAGACGCGGCAGCCGAAGACCATAGGGGGAGAGCAGGTACTGAAAACATGGTTGCATAAGAGAAGTTGAACATTTCCTCAGGATAGATTGATCACCAAAAATCTAAGATGGCTTTATTATATGCCAAACTGTATAGTGCAATTGAAGTAGAAAACAGACCGGGTGTGTTTCTCAGAGTAATGTGCAATCAAGAATGTAATCTAGAATTTTAAATTACCTGCCCGAAAAAAAAAAAAATATCACCTAGTCGAGATGCAGAAAACAAAATGACCAGGTCGAAAGATACAAGAAAATATATAAAAATTACCAATTAAAATGGAGTGATAAAGGATCCTATGTGTGCCAAGTGAAACCAGGACATTATACTCTTCAATTAGTAGTTAGTAGTTAAAATTAAGTACACACACTATATTAAAAATATATTTATATATGAAACTTGCCTTGTAATTATAATATAATCCGCTTTAACTAGAAACGTAGATGACAGCAGAAAGTAAAACCTCATAGAAGATAAGAAAATAAATAAAAAATAAAAGAAAGTGAAAGTCACATGAAAACTAGCTACCGTACAGAGGTAGAATCACATTCTACAGTACAGTATATTTCTACTTCAAAGACTCCAAACGGTGAACGACTCCCAAGCTGGTTTCTTCATATCAGAAATCGCTTCATCGACAGGATACTATACTCAATTTTTTTTTAATGAGGTGCATTTGCACTGAATCGTAGGGTTTGCCCTTATAGCTAGGAAAATTTTCCTAGTAGCTGATTGGTTAGAATTATTTTGTCCAACCAATCAGTTAATAGGAAACGTTTCCGAGCTAAAAGGGCAACTCTGCGAGTCAGTGCAAATGCGTCTCATTGAAAAAAAAAATGAGTATAGGTTCAAATATTTTTTTACAATATAAAAAATCCTAATTACATTACCCAAACTGACATTTCCAATATTCGTTACCCACCCAGAAGCAATCAAACATTCTTTTAACACCTGTATCTTGTTATATATATTCAACCAGTACTTCATCATTCGATGCTTGCAAGGTAATCATTGTTTCCATCACTTCTCTTCTAATTGAAGAAATTACCAGGCAAGATTCACCTATATAAGCCCTAGTACCCATGCCAGATGTGTGTTAACCCTTTCACTGCCAGTGGGTGACATCAGCCAAACTTCTGATGTAGCAAATCTTTCAAGACCACACAAGCCCTACCTTGTTACTATTTATCAGAAAACTCTAATTAAGATCTATCCATTGAATGAAAACTTCATATGATTTGGGAGATTTCAAATAACAGTTTCCTTTTGTAAATTTTGACTGTCACCAATGGCAGTGAAAGGATTGATGAAACCGCTCTGGAAATACCGAAGGAGAGAGAGAATTCCACATCAAGTGAAGCTTAGAGACCTACAGGGAGGGAATTTTAAAATAATTTTAAAAGTATCTGGGTATACATACAAATATATTTCTTTCCTGTCACGCTGAGTGGCATTGCCAAGCCTATGACTACTCGGTCTCTTTCCATCCTCGGGTAGGGGGGAGATGGAGTATTCATACCTTGGTGAGAGGGGGTTACTCGGAAACCACACTTTCCCACAAATTGCGTGAACATATCTATCTAAACCTTTAGACGTCAATTTGACGGCTAAGGTATACTACAGTCAAATTCTTTTTAGCGAGGCAGATTTTGTACCGACTCGCAGGGTTGACCTTCTAGCTCGGAAACGTTT
>NC_090766.1:19872636-19875136 GCF_036898095.1 Palaemon carinicauda
GACTTATAGGCATAGTAAAATTTTCATATAATCTCTTTTTAATTTTTTCAAAAGTTCAGACTTGCAGCAAATGTTTTTATGTTGAACAGGTTGACATTAGTCTTTTTATAGTTTTATATACAAAATATCTGTTTTAATGTTTATTTTTCTAAAATATTTCTATTTAAATCGTTCACTACTTCTTATATCGTTTATTTATTTCCTTATTTCCTTTCCTCACGGGGCTATTTTTCTTAATTGAAGCCCTCCGGCTTATATCATCTTGCTTTTCCAACTAGGGTTGTAGCTTAGCTAATAATAATAATAATAATAATAATAATAATAATAATAATAATAATAATAATAATAATAATCCCTACCGTTGTTTTTGCTTGAATATCAATTTGCTTGAGCATTCATCTTTTTTTTGAGCCCTCAATTTCTACTTCTTTTTCTTTTTATCAATATTTTAATTCCAAATATCTCTTTAAATTTCTCTTTTAGGCCAATCACAGATAAAAACGATTAGCCATTTGCAAACGATAACTACTTAGATTTTACATTTGAATTTTAAAACCTTAGGATTTTGAATTTGAATTTTTAAAACCTTAGGATTTTTAATTTGAATTTTAAAACCTTAGGATTTTTAATTTGAATTTAAAACTTTAGGATTTTATTTGAATTTTAAAACTTTAGGATTTTTAATTTGAATTTTAAAACCTTAGGATTTTTAGTTTGAATTGAGCTGTTTGTAACTTGAGGAATGTTAAAAAGGTGCTTAATATACATTCATATTCAGTTATGAAGTATACTGGAGATTTTACACTGAAGCTAGACTGTATAAAAAGCTCATACTTAGCTAGGCTATATAAATTTTACGGATTTTACCTAAAAAAAAACTATTTCTGTAAAAAACCCCACATTTGTGTATGTAATTATAGGAATTTTAGACTAGAAAAATATTAAAGAGAAGTTTGGGAAATACAAAAAAAAAAACGGGCAAAATTTGAATGTTGAGAGATTCTAGTCAGAAGCTTAAAAAATATTAAAAGTTTAAAATTAGCTGCCATGAATTTTAGACAGTTTTAGGGATTTTAATCAGAAACTTGTACACAAAGTTTATATTTGGTTATAAGGAGTTTTAGAACATATGCAAAAGTTTATGAAATAAAAAAAGTTGATATTTGTCCGTAAACAGAAACTTGGAAAATACATAAAGCTTATTTTTGGTGCTATGCAGTTTTAGAAATTTTGTGAAGCTTAGAAAATACATAAAGTTTAAAATTAGTTTTAAGCAGTTTTAGAAACTTTAAGCAGGTTTAGGGATTTTAAGCAGTTTTGGGGATTTTAAGCAGAAGCTTAGAAAATCCAGAAAGTTTATCGTTGGTTGTAAGCAGTTTTTGGAATTCTGTACAAAAGCTTAAAAAGAAAATGACAACGCATGGACAAAAAGTTTAAATTAGGCTGCAAGCAGTTTTTGGAATTTTACACAAAAACTTAGCAAATTAAAAATGTCAACAAATGGAAGTAGGCAACTTTAAAAATTCTCTCAAGAAACTCACCAACGACAGAAGAATTCAGACTCATGTTGAGATTCCTCTCTCTCACCCAGCGGATGACTGGATGAGGATCACCTCGGGCATCACACGTCATCATGACGTCCTCCCCTTCATCCACTATGACGTCACCGCTGCTCGTTGCGTCATCAATGACGGGAGGGACTGTGGACACAAAAACATTTCTCGATATCATATTTCTGCCTTTCAAGAACAAAAAATTCTCATATTATATATATATATATATATATATATATATATATATATATATATATATATATATATATATATATATATATATATAAGATACAAGTGAAGTATTGGTTCCTACATTTCTTGATATCTTTAATCAAAGTTTTGTTTAATTATTATTATTATTATTATTATTATTATTATTACTTGCTAAGCTACAACCCTATTTTGGAAAAGCTGTGTTTATTACTTTTAATATAAGTGGTCTTATAAATACTCGATACCACAATAGTAAAAACAGTAACAAATAAACCAGCGATTGCAAATCTCTATCACGGCTCTAGTTATCCAAATACCCTACGTCATTAATGCTAGGCTCGCTTCACACGAGCGGTTTTTTTCCCGTACGGAATATTTCCGCTCGTTAGGAGGCATGTCTTCACACGAGAGGATTTTCCACCGAGCGACCTTGTAGCATCTATAGCCGCTACACTGGAACAACGCAGGTTAGCATTGCACGCGACTAGTAAATCATGTGAAGGGCCTCATTGTTCTTCATGGATTTCTAATCCGCACGGCATTAATCCGCTGGTGTGAAGTGAACCTTACTAGGACACAACCGAAACAATTACTCTGTCTGAGATGCTGTTTAAAAAAAAAAAAAAAAAAAAAAAAAAAAAAAAAAAAAAAAAAAAAAAAAAATCTGCTCATGCTCATGTTAAAAGATTTGTAATTAATCCCCGGGGAAATTCCAAAATACACAAAAAAATTAT
>NC_090766.1:19882636-19889669 GCF_036898095.1 Palaemon carinicauda
TCCTCTCCCAGATAAGGTAATCCAACTTGATCGCAAAGATGATGGCTGCAGCGAGCATAATGGCCTTATAATTGATGCCTTTTGAATAAATTAAATAAGTGAATCGTGGAAAGGGGCGTTAATGTGCCGTAGACTTAATCCCCGCGACCGCCCAGTTTGAAGGAAGCTTTATACGGAGTCTGCTCAATTCAACTTCTTCTTTCTCCCGAGGTAAGAAATCATCATTAGGGGATCAGCGCCACCTTAGGAAAGGTGGCAATTATCGTTACTATTATTTCTTGAAATTCGTTCTCTCGGTAACTCTTCTTATGGGAATCAGGCAATCGTTTCTTCCCTTCTATTTTAATGCTTCGGAATTCTCTAACTGCATATGTATTCCAAATTGCCAATAATGTTAAAAAACTATTAAATGGTCAATCTCATTTAGATTCGACAGATTTACTGCTTTCTACTTTCGAGCATTGGATTTTTGTCACTACGTCTGTTTCTCCTGATTCCAATGGCCCTGCTTGTTTAAATTAGACCCATTATCCATCATTGTTTACTACCGCTAGAGTTATTGGATCCTTTGTCTGGCCAGACCCTACTACATTGGATCCTTATCACTGGTTACGGTTCATTTTCCTTTTGCATATACACACATCCAATAGTTTGGACTATTCTTTACATATTCTCCTCTGTCCTCATACACCTGACAGCACTGAGATAACAAACAATTCTTCCTCGCTCAAGGGGGTTAACTACTGCATTGTATCTATCTGTTCAGTGGCTTCTTTCCTCTTGGTAAGGATAGAAGAGAGACTTTAGCTATGGTAAGTAACTCTTCTAGGAGGACACTCCAAAATCAAACCATTGTTCTCTGGTCTTGGATATTTATTTATTCTTTTCTAATGTTATCTCCATCTGAATAGTGGAACTCACCTTGAAATTTCTAAGGGAACTAAGAACAATAATAATAATAATAATAATAATAATAATAATAATAATAATAATAATAATAATAATAAAAAAAAAAAATCTGGCAGGATATTCTTATTCTGATGGAAGCATTTTGATCGAATGCATTCAAATTATTATTATTATTATTATTATTATTATTATTATTATTATTATTATTATTATTATTATCATTATTACTAGCTAAGCTACAGCCCTAGTTGGAAAAGCAGGGTGCTATAAGCCTAGAGGTTCCAACAGGAAAATATAGCCCAGTTAAGGAAAGTAAATAAGGAAATAAACTACTTTGATTTAAAACCTCATCGACAACAGCCAAAGATAAAGCGAACACTGAAAGGGTTCACAAACAAAAAGAAGACAAACGAAAACGAACTAGAAACTAACAAAGAGCAACTTCACGGGCATTAATAAAAGAAAGAGGGACAGACCTAAAGGCAAAGAAACCTGATCATTCATCCAACCGCAAGAAAGGACAACAAACAACAGCGTCGAGGCATCAAAACAAAATGAATCTCAAATGAATGAAGAAAACAATGAAGAAAACAAACCCACACAACGGTTGAAGCTCATCCCGCTCCTTTGCTAAATGTATTAAAGTAGTTCCAGTTGGATTAAAGGAACTGGATGACCCCTCTAGGTGACCCCTCTGGGTGACCCCTTTGGATGACCCCTCTCCTCCGCTCGTCGAGAACATCAAAAGAAGGAATTTCGCTTTTTTTTAACGAATAAAGGAAATGGAGTTCCTGTGTTAGGGGTGGGAGAGGAATCTCTCAAAAGAAAACCCAACAATGAAATGTAGTCGAGCTTGTAAAACCCAAACAGAAGACGCAAATTACGTTACACAGTAGATCTTTGCTTGCAAGTATGGCAGGAAAAGAGTTTTGCTTTGCCATGAACACAATTTTTTTTTTTCATCTTATAGAAACAATATTAACCTTTGTTTCGAAAAGAACAGGACAGAATGTTTGCTATGTATTGTTAAAATTGATCTTTGCTTCAACAAGAACAGCACAGAAAATTTGATATGAAGTGTTAATATTAATCTTTGCTTCAACAAGAACAGCACAGAACATTTGATATGCAGTGTTAAAATTTATCTTTGCTTCAACAAGAACAGCAAAGAACATTTGTTTTGCAGAGTTAAAATTTATCTTTGCTTCAACAAGAACAGAAAAAACATTTGATAAAAAGTGTTGAAATTCATCTTTGCTTCAACAAGAACAGCACAGAACATTTGATATACAGTGCAAAAATGTATCTTTGCTTCAACAAGAACAGCACAGAACATTTTATATGCAGTGCTAAAATTTATCTTTGCTTCAACAAGCACAGCACAGAACATTTGATATGAAGTGCTAAAATTTATCTTTGCTTCAACAAGAAAAGCAAAGAACATTTGTTTTGCAGAGATAAAATTTATCTTTGCTCCAACAAGAACAGAAAAGAACATTTGATACGAAGTGTTGAAATTCATCTTTGCTTCAACAAGAATAGCAAAGAACATTTGTTATGCAGTGCTAAAATCTATCTTTGCTTCAACAAGAACAGCAAAGAACATTTGATATGCAGAGCTAAAATCTATCTTTGTTTTACCAAGAACAGCGAAGAAAACTTAATATGCAGTGCTAACATTTATCTTTGCTTCAACAAGAACAGCAAAGAAAATTTGATAAGAAGTGTTGAAATTCATCTTTCGTTCAACAAGAACAGCAAAGAACATTTGATATGAAGTGCTAATATTAATATTTTCTTCAATAAGAACCGTAAAGAACATTTTATTCGCAGTGCTAAAATGTATCTTTGCTTCAACAAGAACAGTAAAGAACATTTGATATTAAGTTTTAAAATTCATCTTTGCTTCAAAAAGAACCGCAGAGAACATTTGAAATGAAGTGTTAATATTAATCTTTGGTTCAACAAGAACAGCACAGAACATTTGATATGAAGTGTTAATATTAATCTTCGGTTCAACAAGCACAGCACAGAACATTTGATAAGCAGTGCTAAAATTTATCTTTGCTTCAACAAGAACAGCAAAGAACATTTGATATGTCTTAAAATTCATCTTTGCTTCAACAAGAACAGCACAGAACATTTGATATGAAGTGTTAATATTAATCTTTGGTTCAACAAGCACAGCACAGAACATTTGATATGAAGTGCTAAAATTTATCTTTGCTTCAACAAGAACAGCACAAAACATTTGATATGTCTTAAAATTCATCTTTGCTTCAACAAGAACAGCACAGAACATTTGATATGCAGTGCTAAAATTTATCTTTGCTTCAACAAGAACAGAAAAGAACAGTTGATATGAAGTGTTAAAATTCATCTTTGCTTCAACAAGAACCGCACAGAACATTTGATATAAAGTGCAAAAATTTATCTTTGCTTCAACAATAACAGCACAGAACATTTGATATAAAGTGCAAAAATTTATCTTTGCTTCAACAATAACAGCACAGAACATTTGATATAAAGTGCAAAAATTTATCTTTGCTTCAACAATAACAGCACAGAACATTTAATATAAAGTGCTAAAATTTATCTTTGCTTCAACAATAACAGCACAGAACATTTGATATAAAGTGCTAAAATTTATCTTTGCCTCAACAATAACAGCATAGAACATTTGATATAAAGTGCTAAAATTTATCTTTGCTTCAACAATAACAGCATAGAACATTTGATATAAAGTGCTAAAATTTATCTTTGCTTCAACAATAACAGCATAGAACATTTGATATAAAGTGCTAAAATTTATCTTTGCTTCAACAATAACAGCATAGAACGCATTGCAGAGTTAAAAATGACAGCAAATTTTTGCTTGTTCGTGAATAGTAATTACCCTTGTGTTATCGCTTACTTGAAATTTTATCTGGGAGAAGAATATCAAAGCAAGGACGAATTTCAGTTTAAACTTCACTAAAAGAAAGTTTGAGAAATACGAATTGTCCACACAGAGCTTAAAAATGTAAGTAAAATCTATATGCGTGAATTTTTCAAAAGAAATAATCTTAAATCCATCTTTATGCATAAGAAAAAATAAAAAGTGAAACAAGAAAGGGAAAAAGCATCTATTTAAAGAAACATAACCGAAACACAATGAAAATAACCTTTGATAACATAGTAACAGAAAGGGATCTTACTTAAAACAAAAGCATATCTTAGTGGAATATGATTAGACATTAATGGTGAAACAAAAATATAAATTTACTTATATAAAAGATTATATTTCAGCATCACCATCATCATCATCATCTCTTACGCCTATTGACGCAAAGGGCCTTGGTTAGATTTCACCAGTCGTCTCTATCTTAGGGTTTTACATCAAAATCTTAAGCTTTTAAATAAAAAAAATAAATAAATTTAATGCATGTAAAATATCGTGCAAAGCAAAAAGATTGACGGAAAATACTATTGTTGAAGCACAAATTAGCTCATATATAAACACAACAAACGTCCAAAAAGGGAAACAGAACTAATTTTCCACCATATACTGATACATATATATATATATATATATATATATATATATATATATATATATATATATATATATATATATATATATATATATATATATATATATATATATATACACACACATATATATATATAGATATATATATATATATTATAAATTGTAATTAAAAACCTTATTACTTAATCAAAGATAAAAAAAAGATATGAAGAAAACCGACTTCGCCCAAAAACGGAAGCAAAAACATTAATTTCCTTAAAACATGGAACAGGAAAAATTTTAGTGCAACCACAAAAACAACAAATTTGCAATGACAGTTATCCCCCCTTTGCTTGTCTGTTGTATTTTCTTTCCATCCCCTTCTTCTCCTGTTACGCCGTTCGTTCTCATTTCCATGTTTCCTCCCCCCTTTCGCTCTCCTGTCAATGTCAGTTGGCAATGAGCTTGCCTTCATTCACTGTAGTGGTTCGGTCTCTTGTATCTTCTAATTAACTTTCGGCGTGGCATTTATTGTCTCCATTTCATTTCCTCTTCTACTGATGCCTTCCTTCCTTCCTCCCTTTGCTTTTTAATGAAGGAAATGGATCCGACTCTCTACATCATTCATTCTCTTCCTTTATGTTCGTCAAAGGCTCGTATTTTATATATAAATATATGCATATACTGTATGTATGTATGCATATACAATATATATATATATATATATATATATATATATATATATATATATATATATATATATATATATATATAATATCTCTTTTGACATTACTTTTTTTTTTAGAATGATTTATTGTTAATTTGTTCTCTTCAGTTATTTATTTCCTTATTTCCTTTCCTCACTGGGCTATTTTTCCCTATTGGAGCCCCTGGGCTTATAGCATCTTGCTTTTCCAATTAGGGTTGTAGCTTGGGTAATAATAATAATAATAATAATAATAATAATATATATATATATATATATATATATATATATATATATATATATATATATATGCATATATATATTGGATATGGCAATCCTACTACACTACACACCCTTGGGGTGATTTAGCACTTCAACCAATTAGCTGTAGATATTCAAGGCACTATTTTAGAGAACAGAAGGGTGTGATATTCCTGTAACATTTACAGATATATACATACATATATATATATATATATATATATATATATTAAGTATATGCTCTCGAAGGGGAGATTATTACGTATGTCATAAGAACTTAAACAATTACGGTGATATGAGTGATAATGGTAGTATTTATTTCTATTATTATTACAATTAAGTTATTGTTATGCAATTTCTGTCTATATATATATATATATATATATATATATATATATATATATATATATACATATATTAAGTATAAGCTCTCGAAGGAAAGATTATTACGTATGTCATAAGATCTTGAATAATTACGGTAATATGAGTGATAATAGTAGTATTTATTTCTATTATTATTATAATTAAATTATTGTTATGTAATTTCTGTCATATATATGTGTAATATATATATATATATATATATATATATATATATATATATATATATATATATATATATATATATATACACATATATATACAGAGAGAGAGAGAGAGAGAGAGAGAGAGAGAGAGAGAGAGAGAGAGAGAGAGAGAGAGAGAGAGAGAGAGAGAGAGAGAGAGAGAGTCTATCTTTCTATTTTCATATTTCCCCGGTATTCTCAGCAAAACACTTGAAAAATAGTTTCTCTTCTTAACAAGTGCAACAATTCCTCGCTAAAAGCTAACTTGGCAAGCCGACCAGAAACATCGGGATAACCTTTCGCAACAAAGAGAACTTATTTCTTGAACAGATATAGAATAAAACTTTTCTTTTTTTCTTTTTGGTTACGACTAATGGAAAATGATTTATCTTATTCTTACCTCTTTCATTCAGGTAAAACATCCTTCATATTTAAAGAGATTCTCAGTCTGTGGGAGGATGATTTCGTCTGCATTCATCTAATTTTAGAGAGACAATCTTTCATGACTTGAAACGTCATAGTATTTTACAATGTTGTGGTAGCCTACTGGAAACGTCCCTGCTTGGACTGGGGTTCGAGACCCGCTCAAGCTCGATAGTTTCTTGCGATGTCTGCAACCTCACTATCCTTGTGAGCTAAGGAAGGGGAGCTAGGGGAGCTAATAGTCTACTTGCTTAGTCATCAGAAACCATTGCCTGGCCCTCCCTGGTCCTAGCTTGGGTGGAGAGGGGGCCTGGGAGCTGATCATATATATATATATATATATATATATATATATATATATATATATATATATATATATATATGTATATATATATATATACATACTGTATATACATATATATATGTATATATATATATATATATATATATATATATATATATATATATATATATATATATATATTTATATGATCAGCTCCAAGGACCCCCTACACCCAAGCTAGGACCAGGGAGGGCCACGTAATAGCTAGGGCATACACACTGTACCTTACGTCAGGTATTCATGAGCGACCTTTAAACCTTTAAAGACTAATAAGCTACTAGCCTCCAAAGCAGGTTTATTACTTTAAATTGTGT
>NC_090766.1:19890169-19897669 GCF_036898095.1 Palaemon carinicauda
TCCTCTCTCTCTCTCTCTCTCTCTCTCTCTCTCTCTCATCTGCATTGGTATGAGGATGAAAATTGAGTACGAAAAGTATGCAAGCACCATGAACTCAATACGAGTATAGAGTGATTCCACTCTGTTATTCTCTTGTTGTCTCTTGGCCGAGCATGTTGAAACATAGGTGTTTGCATGCGTTATCATTCACGGGACAGTTTGTCCCGAACTGAAGCTCTCAAGGTGGAATAAAATAAACAGAGCGATCTGTCGAACGAGAGTTGTGGCTATTGATACATACGGTAACTTTTTGACATTCTATCATAACTAATAAATAAATAATATCATATAAATGGTATACCAAAGACGTCAAAAATGACGTCTAAATATTTAGATAGATATGAATTAACACGGACACACATACATAGGGATTCAACCACACCCCCTTCCCTTACTACAGCCCTCTGGTTCGGCAATTAGTGGGAAAGTGTGGTTTCCGAGTGTACATTTCAGGGTACCAACCGTCACAAGGGTATCTACTGCCTCTCCTCCCTTAGCGTGACAGGGTCTATATATATTCTGTATATATATATATATATATATATATATATATATATATATATATATATATATAGTCCGATACTTGCTCTTTATTATATATGGGAAATTATACATTTGTGTACGCATATAAATATGAAGAAAATGTAAATTTACAAAATAGATATGATTTATCATTTTATTATTAATATTACTAGCCAAACTACAACCCTAATTGGAATATACATATATATATATAAACATATATATATGTGTGTATGTATGTGTGTGAGTTCGATTTAGCAATCGAAATGTATTTCTGGGAATGGTTGTTAAATATACAAAAATGATTAAATAACAATAATCGAATATTAGGAAAAAGGATTTTATGTCATTCATAGAATAGATGAATGAAGAAAGGCAGCTGTGAAATTGTAGTTTAAAGATATATTGTGTAAGTCTTGTTTAACCAACTCTCCTTTATGGAAGAGAAATGTGGACACTAAATTTAACTGAGAAAAAAAGGTTAAACCCGATGATCTGACCTGATTGTGTATTATACAGAAAGTAAGAAAAACTTCATAGTCTGAAAAGCGTGAAGATATGCGAAGCCAATATTGAAAACATTTAGTTCAGGTAAAATTATGGACTAACGTTTCAATTTGTGTTGTTCTGTTGGCCAAAACGGTAAACGAAAAATTGGTGAAAGATGAAATATTCACCAAACGTTATACAGGAAGAACTAGAGGAATGCAGGATGGAATTAAAAGGCCATAATACTCCTAAAGTAAGGGAGTAGGTAGGTGTACAGCCTTCCTAGGTATTGGAAGTTTTCTGCAAATGGGATTCATTTGTAGGGTGGCCATGGCACCAGCTACCTATTGAGACACTATTGCTAGAGAGTTCTTGGATCTTTGACTGGCCACATAGTAGTACATTGGATCCCTCCCTGATTACGGATAATTTTTCCTTTGCCTACACCGAACACTCTGGCGTATTCGTTACACATTCTCTTTCCTCATACACCTGACACCACTAAGATAACCGAAAAATTATTTTTTCACACAAGGGGTTAACTACTGCACTGTAATTATTCAGTGGCTACTTTTCACTTGCTAAGGGTAGAAAAGAGACTTTTAATACAGTAAGCAGCTCTTCTAAGAGGACACTAAAACCAAACCATTATCTCTAGCGTAATAAATAAAACATCCAGAATACTGTGTAGTATTTGGCCGCATGATGGAGAGAGGATGACTATTAGAGATAACTGCATACATGGTATTACGAACAGGATGGTACTGTTCCGGATGATGTGAATGCAAAGGATAGTCAAAACTATTAAAAATCTTATGCTAAACATTTACCCCTTCTACGTGTACGGAATGTGAAATGATGGAATTCATTAATTTATTTAATTTCTTGGTTTGGAAACAAGTATTACAGATGACGTGTGCCACATCACAGGTGTATTTAGTAAGATTTGGAAGAAAAGATTAATTAACTGAACTGTAATGGCATGATTGAAAAGGAAAACAGCATGTAAACAGATATAAAAAATCCGTTCTGGTAATTTTGTCCTGTAGAAAGAATGAAGTGACGGTTTACAAATATTGGAAGTTTTGATGAATGAAGAAGAAAGGGACTATTGTGATAGGAAGTTTTGATGAATAAAGAAGAAAGGACTACTGTGATTGGAAGTTTTGATGAATAAAGAAGAAAGGGACTACTGTGATTGGAAGTTTTGATGAATAAAGAAGAAAGGGACTACTGTGATTGGAAGTTTTGATGAATGAAGAAGAAAGGGACTACTGTGATTGGAAGTTTTGATGAATAAAGAAAAAAGGGACTACTGTGATTGGAAGTTTTGATGAATAAAGAAGAAAGGGACTACTGTGACCTGTAATTTTCATAAAAATTATTGCTATCATTATTATTGAAATTATTAAAACGTTAAAATGTTATTCAATGAACAAACGTTAAACTGTTATCTATGAACATATGTTAAAATGCAAATATATGAACAAACCTGATTCAACCAACATACAACCGAATACAGCATCAGGTTTAAAGGTTTAAAGGCCGTTCATGAATGGCAGAGGTGAGGGAGCGTGAAATTGCCCTAGAGACTGACCATATTACATATGTTCAGCGCCCAAGCCCCCTCTCCAACCAAGCTAGGACCAAGGAGGGTCACGCAATGGCTGCTGATGACTCAGCAGATAGACCTATAAGCTCCCCCCCCACCCCCCATACTTAGGTCACAAGGATGGTGGGGTTGCAGCGACCAAAGAAACTAACGAGTTTACGCAGGACTCGAACTCCAGTTTGGCAATCATCAGGCAAGGACGCTACCACCAGTCCACCCCCAGTCTTTCTTCTAGCAAGAGTCGTGTTTTTATTCCCGGCATAACAACTTGAATTCTAAAACATATATTATTATTTGGGAATTAAAAATCCAGTTATATACGATGTATACTTAAAAAATACAGGAGCTTTCGCATTTATTACAAAGATGAGACACTGTAAAAAGTGCTAAAGCTTCTGTATATTTTAAATCTACAACGTATACAACTGGATTTTTAATATCTAAGATTGCTAGACACGGCATGGTGTTTTATTTAAATTATACATAATTATTATTATTATTATTTTTTTTCTAATTATAAGCTAAGTTACAACTCTATTATTATTAAGATTATCATTATCACTTGCTACGCTACAGCCCTAGTTGGAAAAGCAGGATTCTATAAGCCTAGGAGATCCAACAGGGAAAATAGTCAAGTTAGGAAGGGAAACAAGGAGCAATAACATTAAAATAAATATCTCCTACATAAACTATAAAAAATTTAACAAAACAAGAGGAAGAGAAACAAGACAGAGCAGCGTGCCCCAGTGTACCCTCAAGCAAGAGAACTTAACCCAAGACAGTGGAAGGCATGGTACAGACGCTAAGGCACTGCCAAAGACTAGAGAACAATGGTTTGATTTTGGAGTGTCCTTCTAGAAGACTGCTGTCCATAGCGAAAGTCTCCTCTACCCTTACAAAGAGGAAAGTACCCACTGAACAATTACAGTGCAGTAATCCCTCGGGTGAAGAAGAATTGCTTGGTAATCTCAGTGTTGTCAGGTGTATGAAGACAGAGGAGAATAAGTAAAGAATAGGCCAGACTATTCGCTGTGTGTGTGAGTGCAGGCAAAGGAAAATGAACCGTAACTAGAAAGATGTATCCAATGTAGTACTGTCTGGCCAGTCTAAAGACCCCATAACTCTCTAGCAGTTTATCTCAACGGGTGGCTGGAAAAGCAGGATGGTATAAACCCAAGGGCTCCATCAGGGAAAAAAAAGCCCAGTAAGGAAAGGAAACAAGGAAATAAATGAACTACAAGGGGAAGTAATGAACAATCAAAATAAAACAGTTTAAGAATAGTAACAACATTAAATTAGATCTTTTACATATAAACTATATAAAAAACAATAAAACAAGAGGAAGAGAAATAAGATTATTACTAGGGTTAAGAAAATATTACTATGAAATTTATATTTTCAGTTTTTGTGTCGAGATAGTCATCTCTAATTATTGGGTCGACTGTAATCTGTTTATATGTTAATGTTAGTACAAGAGACGACGTCATGAATCCAACACAGCATCATTTGGGTCCCCCGAAATGCGATAAGGGGTGGTAAACATGTGCAATTTTAATAAAAGCCTCCCACTTTATGTTGGTCCCCATTTGCATAGCGAATGGAGGCTTAAAAAAAAAAAAAAAAAAAAAAAAAAAAAAAAAAAAAAAAAAAAAAAAAGCGAAAATCAATTTTTGCTATCATTTCATAGCCCGAACATATGTTACTAATAAGACTTTCGCAATTTTGGGGTTAAACGAACGAGCGCGTCATATAATGGCCACTGTTTGACCAATGCGCAATTTTTCACCGGCTACGATTACACGAACAACATTCGCATGTTTATAGAGGCGAAATGAACATTTGCAACACACATCAATCAAAATTCGCAAAGATAAATAAAACAAGACCAATGAGGGAATTCGTGTGATAGTGGAAAACAGCACACCGTGTTTACATGCGTTTTGTATATCAGAATTTCCCGTATCATTACAACTTTTCTATTTCGAAATTGATATTTATTTTGCATATAAAAAACTGTCTATTCAAAGTCAGCCGGAAATGAAGAGTTTCTATGATTTTGATGTGTATGAATTATATATTATGTTTGATGATATAGATAGATCAAAATGGAATTAAGATTATCAAAACTATTTTTAATGAAATTATCATTACTAAAATTATTTTATCAAAATGATCATGAAAATTATTAGTCATTTTTATTAAAATTATTATTAATAATTTTTATCAAAATTATTGTTATCATAATTGTTGAAATTATTATAACGTTAAAATGTTATTCAATTAACAAACGTTAAACTGTTATATATGAACATATGTTAAAATGTAAATATATGAACAAAAGTAAGCTGTTAACCTATGAACAAACAGAGTATTAAGCTATGAAAAAAAGTTAAACTGTTGACCTATGAACAAACGTTAATCTCTTAATCTATGAACAAACGTTAATCTGTTAATCTATGAACAAACATTAAACTGTTAACCTATGAACAAATGTTAAACAATTGATTTATGAACAGGCGTTAATCTGTTAAACTATGAACAAACATTAAACTGTTAATCTATGAACAACCGTTAAAACTGTTAATCTATGAACAAACGTTAACCATTAATCTATAAAAAACGTTAATCTGTTAATCTATGAAAAAACGTTAAACCATTAATCTATGAACAAAGGTTACCCTGTTAATCTATGAAAAAACGTTATACCATTAATCTATGAACAAACGTTAATCTGTTAATCTATGAACAAATGTTAAACCATTAATCTATGAACAAACGTTAAACTATTAATCTATGAACAACGTTAAACTATTAATCTATGAACATCAAATATTTTTTAATGAGGTGGAAAGAAACGCATTGTTAAGCAAAACAAATTATAACCCGAATATCTTTCAAATGCTCTATGAAAAACAAGATCCTTTCCTTAATTTTTCTAAAATAATAATGTCTTCCCGAAAAAAAAGCCTAAACTGAATTTTCTAGATAGTAAACTACCTTAAATCATTTTACGATCGTCAGATAACCTTTCATAAATAATAATTTTAGTCAAGGCTTATTGCATAAACGTTCAGTCTGCTGAACAAACGTTATGTTAATTGCACAAACATTAAGTAATTAATTTCCTGTAGCTCGGTCATTACGTTCACGTGAAAATGACGAGTAAAACTGGAAGGTGATAAGCGAATATCTTGATGTTGATCCTTCAAACCATGAAACGAACACAAACATTAACGTATTATTATTATTATTATTATTATTATTATTATTATTATTATTATTATTATTATTATCATAAGATAAGCTACACCCTATTTAGAAAAGCTAGATGCCATAAGCCGAAGGGCTCCAACATTGAAAAAATAGCCCAGTGAGGAAAGGAAACAAGGAAATAAACTACAAAAAAATTGATAAACAATCAAAATAAACTATTTTAAGAACAGCAACAACATTAAATTAGATATTTCGTATATAAACTACAAAAACTTAAAAAAACAAGAGGAAGAGAAATACGTTAAGATAGAACAGCGTGCCGGAGTGTAACCACCAAGCAAGGGAGTTCTAATCCAAGAGAGTGGAAGGCCATGGTACATAGGCTATGGCACTTCCCAAGAATAGAGGACAATGATTGGTTTTGTAGTGTCCTTCTCCTAGAAGAGCTGCTTACCATAGCTACAGAAAATTAAGCTATTGTATCAAGACAAAATATTACCTGAATGGAAAAAAAGACGAGTCTATGTAATTTATCATCATTACAACTATTACTAACCAAGGTACATTCCTATTTGGAAAAGCAGGTTGCTACTAGCCCAAAGGTTCCAACAGGGAAAGCAGCCCAATAGGGAAAGAAAATAGAGAAATAACGAATAAACATAAAAAATAAAAAGAATTTACACATATTAAGATCAGTAAAGGTGTTAAACATTCAAGTTATATATGCTGTAAACTATAAAATGAGATTTATGTCAACATGTTCAACAGAGAAACATTTTCAATAAGTTTGAAACTGTTTCCACTGATTCAATCTCCAGATTGGGAAGATCATTTCCCAGTTTAGTCACAGCTGGAATTAAACTAGAATACTGAGTAATATTCAATGTTATGGTGGAGGAAACTTGGAATTATCTACATTTTAAGTACTATGTACATGATAGTAGTCTGGAAGACCTAAATGCAAAGGAAAGACATAATTATGAAAATTCTTATACATCATACATGAAAAAATATCTTAGTGATGGTGCCGGGGATTAATACATAGATCAGGAATAATGAATTTAATAGAACGAAAGCTTTTTTCCAAGAAATCAAGGTAAGAGGCAGCAGCCGAAGACCAGAGGGGAGATCAGCACTCAAAAAAGCACAAGATAATTGAAACATTCCTCAGGATAGATTGATCACCTTAAATCTAAGATGGCTTTATCAATATGCCAAACTGTATACAGTGCAATTAAAGCAGAAACAGACCGGATGTGATTCTCAGAAGTAAATGTGCTATCAAGAATGTCATCTAGAATTTTAAATCACCTGCCCGAAAAAAATATCACCTAGTCGAGATGACAGAAAAAATGACCAGGTCGAAAACATATTACCAGTCCGAAAGAAAGATACAAAGAAAATATAAAAAAAATTACCAATTAAAATGGAGTGATCAAGGATGCTATGTGTGGTAAGTGAAACTGGGGCATTATATCTTTCAATTAGTAGTTAGTAGTCAAAATTAAGTATTCATACTCTATTAAAAATATATTTATATATGAAACTTGCCTTGTAAGTACAATATAATCCGCTTTAACTAGAAACGTAGATGACAGCAGAAAGTAGAACCTCATTGAAGATAA
>NC_090766.1:19902669-19927669 GCF_036898095.1 Palaemon carinicauda
CCTTTTAACTCGGAAAAGTTTCCTATAGTTGATTGGTTGGACGAAATAATTCTAACCAATCAGCTATTATGAAACTTTTCGGAGCTAAAAGGGCACCCCTACGAGTCAGTGCAAATGCGCCTCATTATAAAAAAAAAAGAAAAAAAAGAGGAGTATAGAAGAAAACTTATCAGAAATTTTATCATCATAATAACAAGCATAGATAGCACAAGAAGCAGACAGCAAGAAAAGTATTGTAAAACGTGAATGGTGTTTAAAAAAGTTTGAAGAAAGTTTTTTTTTTTTTTTATAGCAAGATTAAATTCCTTTTCTGTATTCATTATAATTGCAATATATACAATAACCACATGAGAGGCGGATAAAATTAACATCGCCAACGCCGTTATGAGGAAATGCAAAAGACAAAAATATAGTTTGCAACCACTTGCATGATGTTTATTTTAAAAACACATCTCTTATGCTTAATATATACATGAAATCCACTCGTGATATGTGTAAAATTGAGGAAAATGAACTAAATGCGTTTATTTCTTCAGTAAGAAAGAATGATATACTCAATATTGATAGTGAAGAGAGACACAACAATTACAATTTGTTACTTATGTCACCGATTTACTAAAGCTGAAAAAATATATAGAAATTAGTAATGAAAATTGATGGGTTGGCAAAAACAGCATTAAAAATAAAACAGACAAAACATTACGAAAAATAGATGTAAATATAATTATTAATTTGTAAATTTGGTTATTATTATTATTATTATTATTATTATTATTATTATTATTATTATTATTATTATCATTATTATTATTTTTATTCTTATAATTATTATTATTATTATTATTATTATTATTATTATTATTATTATTATTATTATTATTATTAGCTAAGCTAAAACAATAGTTGGAAAAGCAGGATGCTATAAGCTAAAGGGATCCGACAGGGAAAAATAGCCCAGTGAGGAAAAGAAATAAATAAACTATTTGAAAAAGTAATAAACAATTGAAATAAAATATTTTAAGAATAGTGACATTAAAACACATTTTCATATATAAACTATATAAAAACACTTCCGTCATTATGTAAGAATAAGTATTTTTAGCGAAAACACATGAAAGGCTCTCCACCCACAAGAGCTGCAGTTGCCAATCATGCAAAAACGAGCTAACATTCCCTAATAACAACTTATTTATATTGATATCCACACCAAAATATCTTTTTAAATTACAATGACAGTGAACAGCATTCATCTAGAAGTCATTTGGTTTATACACTATCATCATTTTGATATGGCTTTCATTAAAATAATAATGAAGACAATCACTATGTATATCTCATAATACAATATAATCTCATCTTTCATGTTTTAATTACTTTGCAATGAATCGCTAATAACAGATAGGCATAGTCAAATGTTCATATATTCTCTTTTTAATTTTTTTCAAAAGTTCAAACTTGCAGAAAATGTTTTTATATTGAACAGGTTGACATTAGACTTTTTATAGTTATATACAAAATATCTGTTTTAATGTTAATTTTCTAAAAAATATTTTATTTTAATCGTTCACTACTTCTTATATCGTTTATTTATTTCCTTATTTCCTTTCCTCACGGGGCTATTTTTCTTTATTGAAGCCATTGGGCTTATATCATCTTGCTTTTCCAACTAGGGTTGTAGCTTAGATAATAATAATAATAATAATAATAATAATAATAATAATAATAATAATAATAATAATAATAATAATAATCCCTACCGTTGCTTTTGCTTGAATATCAATTTGCTTGAGCATTCAATTTTTTTTAGCCCTCAATTTCTACTTCTTTTTCTTTTTATTAATATTCTAATTCTAAATATCTCTTTAAATTTCTCTTTTAGGCCAATCACAGATAAAACGATAGGCATTTGAAAACGATAACTAGGATTTTGAATTTGAATTGAGCTGTTTGTAACTTGAGGAATGTTAAAAAGGTGCTTAATATACATTCATATTTAGGTATGAAGTAAACTGGAGGTTTTACACTGAAGCTAGACTGTATAAAAAGCTCATACTTAGCTATGAAAAAATTTACAGATTTAACATAAAAATCTATATTGTAAAAACCTCACACTTGTGTAGGTAATTCTAGGAATTTTAGACTAGAAAAATTCTAAAAAGAAGTTTGGGAAATACATAAAAGTCAAAATGTGAATGTTGAGAGATTCTAAACAAAAGCTTAAAAAAAAATATTAAAAGTTTAAAATTAGCTGCCATGAATTTTAGGCAGTTTTAGGGATTTTAATCAGAAACTTATACATAAAGTTTATATTTGGTTATAAGCAATTTTAGAAACTTATGCAAAAGTTTATGAAATAGAAAAAGTTGATATGTGGCTGTAAATAGTTTTAGGGATTTCAAGCAGAAATTTAGAAAATACATAAAGTTTATTTTTGGTGGTTTGCAGTTTTAGGAATTTTGTGAAGCTTAGAAAATATATAAAGTATATTTTTAGTAGTATGCAGTTTCAGAAATTTTGTGACGTTTAGAAAATACATAAAGTTTATATTTAGTTTTAAGAAGCTTTAGAAACTTTAAGCAGGTTTAGGGATTTTAAGCAGTTTTGGGAATGTTAAGCATAAGCTTAGAAAATCCAGAAAGTTTATATTAGGCTGCAAGCAGTTTTTGGAATTCCATACAAAAGCTTAAAAAGAAAATGACAACGTATGGACAGAAAGATTAAATTAGGCTACAAGCAGTTTTTGGAATTTTACACAAAAAGCTTAGAAAATACAAAAATTGTCAATAGATGGAAGTAAACAACTTTAAAAATTCTCTCAAGAAACTCACCAACGACAGAAGAATTCAGACTCATGTTGAGATTCCTCTCTCTCACCCAGCGGATGACTGGATGAGGATCACCTCGGGCATCACAGGTCATCATGACGTCCTCCCCTTCATCCACTATGACGTCACCGCTGCTCGTTGCGTCATCAATGACGGGAGGGACTGTGGACACAAAAACATTTCTCGATATCATATTTCTGCCTTTCAAGAACAAAAAATTCTCAAATTATATATAAGATATAAGTGAAGTATTGGTTCCTACATTTCTTGATATCTTTAATCAAAGTTTTGTTGAATTATTATTATTATTATTATTATTATTATTATTATTATTATTATTATTATTATTATTATTATTATTATTATTATTATTATTACTTGCTAAGCTACAACCCTATTTTGGAAAAGCAGTGTTTATTACTTTTAATATAAGTGGTCTTATAAATAATCGATACCACAGTAGTTATAACAGTAACAAATTAACCAGCGATTGCAAATCTCTATCACAGCTCTAGTTATCGAAATACCATGCGTCATTAATGCTAGGCTCGCTTCACAAGAGCGGTTTTTTCCCGTACGGAATATTTCCGCTCTTCAAACGAGACGATTTTCCCCCGAGCGACCTCGTAGTTTCTATAAGCCGCTACACTGAATCCGTGCGGGTTAGCATTGCATGCGATTAGTAAATCTTGTGAAGGACCTCATTGTTCTTCATGGATTTCTAATCCGCGCGGCATTAATCCGCTGGTGTGAAGTGAGCCTTACTAGGACAACACAACTGAAACAGTTACTCAGAGCTGCCTTCTTTATCTCAAAATCAGTGACAAAAAAATTAATCTGCTCATGTTCACATCAAAAGATTTGTAATTATTCCCCGAGAAATTATACATATATATATATATATATATATATATGTATATATATATGTATATATATATATATAATATATATATATATATATATATATATATAAAACATTGTACAAATAATCTTATCGTTTTTCAAGATATCCTATAATAAAAGAACAGAGAAAGTTAACTTCTAAGATAGGGGTATTTATAATAATAATGATAATAACAATAATCATAATAAAGAAATAAAGACTAAGCCAGTGCAAAATGGCTCGGTTGTAGAACTATGACAAAAGATCAAATGCAACTAAAAACATATACTGTTTATAACAAAATAAAATCATCAATCATCCTTAGCATCACATTATAAAGCCAATTATTATTCAATTAAAACCATTTGAGGGTTAATCAGCAACTTCTGAAGGAAAAAAATAAAAGAAAAAAAAGTCAGCAGATGATGAAGGAGTCAATTGCTGTTGAAAATTAGCCTGCAAGATATAAAGTTATCACTATCTTTCGTTATCTTCCTTCCCCAACCGCTATCCTAGGATATATGGGGTGGAATAAAGTCAATGGAAAATCAGAAATGGAATATAGTAAAAGCAGTGAGACGAATTCGCTAACCTTGTTGGGTACATAATGGTTCATAATTTTGACTTCCAGTTTTGTATCCTAAATCTCAGGTTTTGCATTAAATAAAATGACAAATCTGAGCTAACTTAAAACTCTTCAAAATTTACATAATTTTGAATTCTAGTTTTGCATACAAAATCTTAGGTTTGCCTTAAATAAAATGGTAAATCTGAGCTAACTTAAAACCCTTCAAAATTTACACAATTTTGACTATTAGTTTTGCATACAAAATCTTAGGTTTGCCTTATATAAAATGGCAAATCTGAGCTAACTTAGAAACTTTTCAAAATTTACATAATTTTGACTACTAGTTTTGCATACAAAACCTTAGGTTTGCCTTAAATAAAATGGCAAATCTGGCCTCACTTAAAACCCTTCAAAATTTACATAATTTTGACTACTAGTTTTGCATACAAAACATTAGGTTTACCTTAAATAAAATGGCAAACCTGAGCTAACTTAAGACCCTTCAAAATTATCATAATTTTGACTTCGAATTTTGCATTCAAAATCTTAGGTTTGCTAAAAAAAAAAAAGAGAGAAAAAAAGCAAACCTGAGCTAACTTAAAACACTTCAAAAATTCTGATAATAACAAGATAAGCTGCAAATGTAAATGAAATGGAACAATTACCAAAAAGTAATATGAAAATGAAAATTGAACAGACATACGACAGATTTGGTGAAGAAATAAGAAGTTCGATCAACTGAATATAAGATAAAATCTATCCACAATAGATAAAGACAATTCATCGGCAATGTTCTTCAGCTACCAGATATAGCGCAAAAACATGGTATTTTTGGCAGGGAAAATTGTAAGAACAATAAGATGGTTTGGAAACAATATATAAAATAAGAAATATATAAAAAACCTTACCCAAGCAAATGAGCAAGCTCATCTATATATATATATATATATATATATACACAATATATATATATATATATATATATATATATATATATATATATATATATATATATATATATATGTATATATATATATATATATATATATATATATATATCCTGTCATGCTCAGGGGAGAGGGAGAGTAGTCATACCCTGGTTATAGGGGTTACCCTAAGAGGTACACTCGGAATACACTCTACGACAAATTGCCATACCAAGGGGTTGTCGTTATATATATACACACACACTTTATATATATGCACACATATATATAAACACTATACATATGCATACATACATACATATATATATATATATATAGATTGATAGATAGATAGATATATACATACATACAGAGAGAGGAGAGAGAGAGAGAGAGAGAGAGAGAGAGAGAGAGAGAGTTGCAAGTATACGCACGAAGAACAAAATATATAAAATTTCAAAACCGACATTGCCCTGAGCACACGATATTCAATAAAACATTTCGCGTTTACTCCACAAACAAGAATTTACCATCTCTGCATTGAATAAACACTTCCTTATTTGTCTAAGGCTCTCTCTCTCCTCTCTCTCTCTCTCTCTCTCTCTCTCTCTCTCTCTCTCTCTCTCTCTGTAAGGGACTCCTGTGTGATCAAAACACACATTTTATTGATAATAGTTATCACAATATATTTGATGATGATTGGTTGACTCAGGAAATTGTTTTTCATTAATAGTTTTAGGGTGAGGAAATTAAAATACTGTCACGAAATATCTCTAAAATAATTGCCGGCAGATAATTGTTGCTTTCATGATAAAATGAAAAACACAACTATATTCATTTAAATATCATTATTATCGAAATCCTTATAAATGATCCACTTTCCAGAGACTAACTTAATCTAGAACTAACCCTATATATGAAAGCAGATTTACGAATACGAAAGGTTTAAAGGCCAATCATGAATGGCAGGGATAAGGAACAGTGACCTTGCCCTAACGAGTAGGTCAATGCCCTAGAGACTGACCATATATACATATGATCAACGCCCAAGCCCTCTCTCCACCCAAGCTAAGACTAAGGAGGACCAGGCAATGGCTGCCGATGACTCAGCATATAGACCTATAGGCTCCCGCAAATCCCCCCATCCTTAGCCCCCGAGGATGGTGAGATTCTTTAGGATATCGTTTGAGGATACGTCTTTTTTACCGAATGTTAGAGCGATTTATTCCTTTGATTCGATTTAGGTTAATATAGGACATAAGAAACTCCCTTTCCCACATTTCATGTCTTCAAAATCAATATTACTGGAATATTTAGAATTTTTGAAAAAAAAAAATCGGTAAAATCTATTTCAATACTTGAACTTGGTCATATTTTATACCTTATCATTAACAAAAGGGTGGCTTTATGATAATGAAAACAAGTCACTGTGTAATGTACCCCTTCAGTTAGTCATCGGGGAAAAATAATGGATCAAAATATGGCAGTAATTGCCTATGAAATATATAACCTGCAGCAAGTTTAAGAAAATACATCTCACTACTGTGGCCTGATTGGTAACGTCTCTGCCTGGTGTTTATCAGTCGGGGGTTCGAGTCCCGCTCAGACTCGTTAGTGACATTAGTGTCTGCAACCTTACCATCCTTGTGAGCTAAGGTTGGGGGTGGGAATTTGGGGGAGCCTATAGGTCTATCTGCTGAGTCATCAGCAGCCACTGCCTGGTCCTCCCTGGTCCTAGCTTGGGTGGAGAGGAGGCTTGGGCGCTGATCATATAATATATGGTCAGTCTCTAGGGCATTATCCTGATTGCTAGGGCTATGTTACTGTCCCTTGCCTCTGCCATTCATGAGTGACATTTAAACCTTTAAACGAAATGGAACCTGGATAGGTAAGCCCATTGAATATTCACGTATGACTAGAAGCCTTATCATATGTTTTTACTTTAGATATGCATGAACAGCCTCTTCGGAATACACACCAAAGATATTAAAGGAGTATTTTTTTCATGATAGCAAAAGAAGCAGGAGACGGAAGAGAAAACAATCGATTGACGGACTAAGAAAGTTTGCGGGTATGGACTAGCATAGAAAGACCATAACAGACGCAAGTGGTAGGGCATGTCTGAGGTCTTTGTTCGGCAGTGTGCTGGTAACGGCTCTTGATATATATATATATATATATATATATATATATATATATAATATATATATATATATATATATATATATATTTATATCTATATATATATAAATATATATATATATATATATATATATATATATATATATATATATATATATATATATATATATATATATATATATATATATATATATATATATATATATATATATATATATATATAAACTGTTTTCCTTCTTTCATTGCAATTTACATTAGCAAACAATAAAAATGGGTTGACGGATAAAAACACAATATAATAAAGGTATTAATATACATTTTCGACACCCAGAGAGACCTAAGACTTGTCAAAATCAAGCTTCATAAAACGCAATTGACGACGGCTACGTATTCAAAGGGACATTTGAAATTATTAAGGAAACACATAGGAAGGTAGAAAGTTCTAAAATTTGCTCAATCACAATATAATTCATTTAAGCTCCGAATAGTTGTTTTTTTTTTTTTTTTTTTTTTTTTTTTTTTTTTTTTTTATAAACCATCATTCAAAATGGAGAAGACATATATGCAAATATATTATTTATTTAAACAGATTATTACGATTACGTTTCCATTATCGTTGCACCATTCAGGAATTTTCTATTAATGCCAAACGAAACTAATAGATTGGAATAAAACAAATTGACCAAAGTAATTGGACTTGATATAAAACTGCAGAAATAAATCAGAATGCAAAATTAAGAGGAAATGATTTAACAGCCAAATCCGATGTAACTGAATCAAAATCGATGCAAAATACAATTAAAATAAGAGACAAAACTAGGAGTAGAGAGAGAGAGAGAGAGAGAGAGAGAGAGAGAGAGAGAGAGAGAGAGAGAGAGAGAGAGAATATGAAAATCAAATGAAAAACGGGGGTACCAGTACATTAAAAAAAAAGTCAAATAAGAAAATCAAATGAAAAAGGTGGGATACCAATACATTAAAAATAGGCCAAAAAAGAAAATCAAATGCAAAAAGTGGGATACCAATGCATTAAAAAAAGGTCAAGTAAGATATCAAATGCAAAAGGTGGAATACCAATACATTAAAAAAAAGGTCAAATAAGAAAATCCAATGAAAAAGGTGGGATACCAGTACATTAAAAAAGGTCAAATAAGAAAATCCAATGAAAAAGCTGCGATACCAATACATTAAAAAAGGTCAAATAAGATAATCAAAGGCAAAAGGTGGAATACCAATACATTATAAAAAAGGTCAAATAAGAAAATAAAATGTAAAAAGTGAGATACCAATACATTAAAAAAAAAGTTGAACAAGAAAATCAAAAGAAAAAAAGTGAGATACCAATACATTAAAAAAAGGTCGAATACGAAAATGAAATGCAAAAAGTGAAATACCTATACATTCTAAAATAAAGAAAGAAAACCAAACGGAAAATGTTTCCCAAAACAGAATTTCTGTCTCTCGATCAGCGTTGGCACCTCGTTATGGAACTATCAACATCCCCATCTCCTCATCAACAAATGGTGGACGGTTAAGATGACTGACTATAAATCAACTTTCCTATTTTAGTTCCTTTACAAATCCATTTTTCAATGTATGTACATAACGCGGTCACGATTGCAAAACATAAAAACATACAAACACACACATATATACATACATACACACACACACACACACACACATATATATATATATATATATATATATATATATATATATATATATATATATATATATATATATATATATATATATATATATGAATAGGAATACATACTTGAGTACGAGACCTGTAAATTATGAAGGCTAAATATTTAGATAGATAATACACACACAACAATCCTTCTCACTCCCTCCCCCTTTCCTAACTGGAACACGGCAATTATGGCTTCCGAGTGGACCTCTAGATATATCCACTCACCAGGGTATGAGCACTCCCTCTCTCCCTACCCGAGGGACGGGGAGAGACCGAGTAGTTATATGCCTGGCAATGACACTGTGTGAAAAGAAATATCGACTACCTATATGTAATTAGATTAGAGTAGGTTATCTTATTTCCTCTTCATGTTATTACACGGAGACACGCACAAACACATATCGATACATACACAATCAGGCAAATATACACTACACACAGTGATACCCCAGTTTATGAGTGACTCTGAATATGAGCAAATTGTTTTACGAGCATCGTATCAGTCTTTCAGACAGAATTTCCATCCATATGTGTACAGTTTGTGGAAACGTACTAAGGAGTTTTGTACACGTACCCAGATGCAACCCACGCAGTGTTCGTAGATTATTTTTTTTTTTATTTTCTTTTGTAACGTATTAGTTCTTTCACTTTCCCAGCAGCACTAGTAGAAGAATAATCTCTTAACCATGTTTTTGGAAATGTTTCTTTGTACACTTGTGACATTTTCTTTGTTGGGTTGTGATTGCCATTATTCAGTATGAAGACATTTTCTGTTGCGTTGTATGTTAACAATATCGTGACAATGGCCCAATAAGGTGGTTACTGTACATTCTTACTGTAAGATTCAAAATTGCTACAGTTAAAATTCTAGACAATAAAGAGGGTGTCCAAATATTACACAATGCGGAATCGGTGCTGTCATTAATGAATCCAGCGCACATTGATAAAAATTTGCATTAAAAAACGGTAAAAGTCTGGCAACAATTATTCCAGGATTTTTACCGTTTTAAAAACTGTTACATTGACGTAAAAGAGTGATATCTAGGGCAATCAACCGGTAAAAAATAATAAAAAATTAAAGTAAAATTACGGTCGCCTGTATATTACTGAAATACGGTTGAGAACAGTGTATTTTTACGGAGAATTTACGATCAAATTTTTTTTTTCTTTTTAAACAGTGCAGCATGATCTCAATACTAAAGTTATCTGTTCATCTAATACTAAAGTTATCTGTTCATCCAAGATTAATGAGAAGCGGTTGGAAGGTGGTACGATTACAGGAAACAATTATTGAGTAAACAATGGCATCGGAGCAGTATCAAGAGCATGCAGAGATTTCAACTGAAAAAAATGTTAAACTGCAGGAACCCTGCAAAATTATATAAAAAATATGGCTTTATTAGGGCAAGCAGTGAATCTACAAAATACTAACAATGCGATGTTGCATGTCGTAACATTTTAAAGCAAAGGACAAAGCAAAAGACTTCATTAAAGTTCCTGATCAAAACTGAACATAAGGTGCAAAGTTTTAAAGGCCATTCATGAATGACAGAGGCAAGGGACAGCGACATTGCTCTAGAAAGCAGTACAATGCCCTAGAGACTGACCATATACACATATGATCAGCGCCCTAAGCCCCCTCTCCACCCAAGCTATGACCAAGGAGAGCCAGAAAATGGCTGCTGATGACTCAGCAGATGGACCTATAAGCTAACCCAAACCCCGCATCTTTAGCTCACAAGAATGGTGAGGTTGCAGCGACCAAAGGAACAAACGAGTCTGAGCGGGACTCGAACCCCAGTCTAGCAATCACCAGTGAGGGACATTGCCGTAATCAAATGTTCAGAAAACGTAAATTAATTGATGCAAATGGTGATAGCAAATGCCACTCAAGGGAGAGAACTCTTGATAAAATTTTCATTGAGGGAGACTTTCACTCCAAGCTGTAACTGAACTACTACTACTACTACTACTACTACTACTACTACTACTACTACTACTCCTCTCCCTTACGCCAGGTAATATTTAAATTTCTATTTTTCATTGAGAAATTTTAATTTTGTATTCATTTCTGATGTTAGCGGTTATAATTAGCTCTGTAAATAACATTACAACTTAGTGCATAGGTGTATTTATGGACGTGTGGAATTTACAATATTTTTTATGGGAAAAATATTTTATTTTATAAGAATTTTGGTTTGCAAACTCCATCCCGCAACGGATTAAATTCCTATACAGAGATACTGTTGTGTGTGTCTGTGTGTGTATATGTATATATATATATATATATATATATATATATATATATATATATATATATATATATATATATATATATATATATATATATATACACACACAGCATATATATATATATATATATATATATATATATATATATATATATATATATATATATATATATATATATATATATATATATAACCATATATATATATATATATATATATTATATATATATATATATATATATATATATATATTTTTTTTTTTTTTTTTTTGATATATTAATGTCTGGATTCTCTTAACAACCTCGGGATCACAGACCCAGGCGAAATCTCACAAAGACAAGAGCTTGGCTCCGGCCGGGAATCGAACCCTGGTCGGCAAGCTTATATAGACAGTGACTAACCCACTTGGCCACGAACAAAGTGTGTGTGTGTGTGTGTGTGTGTGTGTGTGTGTGTGTGTAAAACGCTTCAAAATTGTATTTAAATATATAAATAGGAGTACTTAACACCATATACATGCAATTGTACGCGAAAAATGTACGTAAAAAGCATTGTTGAACACATCTCAAAAATAATATCTTACAATATCTTTAACTCTAAGTATAATTCCATTTTTTATTCTGATTTAATGCCTCAAATAACTGCCTACAGCAAAAAAAAAAAAAAAAAAAAAAATTCTGGTAGAATTATTTACGGTATACCTAACAACTAACATTTGTCAATATCAATAATAATATCAATAGCTTAATTTCCTTAAACAATAATGATTAACATTTAAAAGCAGACAGTAAAAAAAGGATAAATAAACACACTTAAACACTCAAACAAACAACCTCAGACCATACGCACATGCGAACAAACAAACCAAGAGAAATATGAGCTCGAGGAGATTCGTGGCAAATCATGCTTAAAACATTATTCAGATTCAAAATCTCCTCTCCCAGATAAGGTAATCCAACTTGATCGCGAAGATGATGGCTGCAGCGGGCATAATAGCCTTATAATTGATGCCTTTTGAATAAATTAAATAAGTGAATCGCGGAAAGGGGCGTTAATGTGCCGTAGACTTAATCCCCGCGACCGCCCAGTTTGAAGGAAGCTTTATACGGAGTCTGCTCAATTCAACTTCTTTCTTCCGAGGTAAGAAATCATCATTAGGGGATCAGCGCCACCTTAGGAAAGGTGGCAATTATCGTTACTATTATTTCTTGAAATTCGTTCTCTCGGCAACTCTTCTTATGGAAATCAGGCAATCGTTTTTTCCCTTCTATTTTAATGCTTTGGAATTCTCTCAATGCATATTTGCTCCTAAATACCTATATGTTAAAAAAACTTTTAAGTGATCCATCTCGTTTAGATTCGATAAATTTACTTTCAGGCTTTGGAATTTTGTTACTGCGTCTCTTACTCTTGATTTCATTGGCGCTGCTTGTTTAAATTAGTCCCATTATCTATTATTGTTTACTACCGCTAGAGTTATTGGATCCTTTGAATGGCCAGACTGTAATACATTGGAGCCTTCTCCCTGGTTATGGCTCATTTTCTTTTTGCCTACACACACACCGAATAGCCTGGACTTTCTTTACATATTCTCCTCTCTCCTCATGCACCTGACAACACTGAGATTACCAAACAAACCTTTGTTCACTTTCCTCTTGGTAAGGGTAGACTAGACTCTTAAGCTATAGTAAGCAGCTCTTCTAGAAAGATACTCCAAAATCAAACCATTGTTCTCCGGTCTTGGATATTAATTTAATTCTTTTCTAATGTTATCTCCATCTGAATAGTGGAACTCACCTGAAAGTGTCTAAGGTTACTAAGAACAATGATCAATATAAAAAAAAACTACTGTCAGGATATTTTTATACTGATGCTAGCGTTTAATTGAATACATTCAAATTATTATTATCATTATTATTATTTATTATTATCAATATTACTAACTAAGCTACAGCCCTAATTGGAAAAGCAGGACGCTATGCGCCTAGAGGATACAAAAGGAAAATATAGCCCAGTTAAGGAAAGTAAATAAAGGAAATAAACAAATTACTTTGGTTTAAAAGCTCATCGACAACAGCCAAAGAGACGGCAAACACTAAAAGAGTTCACAAACAGAAAGAAGACAAACGAACTAGAAAACTAACAAAGAGCAACTTCACGGGCATTAATAAAAGAAAGAGGGGCAGACCTAAATGTAAAGAAACCTGATCATTCAACCAACCGCAAAAAAAAAAAAAAAAAAAAAAAAAAAAAAAAAAAAAAAAAAAAAAAAAAAAAAAAACAGCGTCGAGGCATCAAAACAAAATGAATCTCAAATGAATGAAGAAAACAATGAAAAAAAACAAACCCACACAACGGTTGAACCTCATCCCACTCCTTTGCTAAATGTATTAAAGTAGTTCCAGTTGGATTAAAGGAACTGGATGACCCCTCTAGGTGACCCCTCTGGGTGACCCCTCTCCTCCGCTCGTCGAGAACATCAAAAGAAGGAATTTCGCTTTTTTTAACGAATAAAGGAAATGGAGTTCCTGTGTTAGGGGTGGGAGAGAAATCTCTCAAAAGAAAACCCAACAATGAAATGTAGTCGAGCTTGTAAACCCCAAACAGAAGACGCAAATTACGTTACACAGTAGATCTTTGCTTGCAAGTATGGCAGGAAAATAGTTTTGCTTTGCCATGAAAAGACCAAATTTTTTATTTTTTCATCTTATAGAAACAATATTTACCTTTGTTTCGAAAAGAACAGGACAGAATGTTTGCTATGTATTGTTAAAATTGATCTTTGCTTCAACAAGAACAGCACAGAACATTTGATACAAAGTGTTGAAATTCATCTTTGCTTCAACAAGAACAGCAAAGAACATTTGTTTTGCAGAGTTAAAATTTATCTTTGCTTCAACAAGAACAGAAAAAACATTTGATACAAAGTGTTGAAATTCATCTTTGCTTCAACAAGAACAGCAAAGAACATTTGATATGCAGTGCTAAAATTTATCTTTGTTTCAAAAGGAACAGCACAGAACATCTGATATAAGTCTAAATTCATCTTTGCTTCAATAAGAACAGCACAGAACATTTGATATGCAGTGCTAAATGTATCTTTGCTTCAACAAGAACCGCAAAGAACATTTGATATGAAGTATTAATATTAATCTTTGGTTCAACAAGCAAAGCAAACAACATTTGATATGAAGTGATAATATTAATCTTTGGTTCAACAATACCAGCACAGAACATTTGATATGCAGTGCTAAATGTATCTTTGCTTCAACAATACCAGCACAGAACATTTGATATGCAGTGCTAAATGTATCTTTGCTTCAACAATAACAGCACAGAACATTTGATATGCAGTGCTAAATGTATTTTTGCTTCAACACGAACAGAAAAGAACATTTGATATGGAGTGTTAAAATTCATCTTTGCTTCAACAAGAACAGAAAAGAACATTTGATATGAAGTGCAAAAGTTTATCTTTGCTTCAACAAGAACCGCAAAGAACATTTGGTATGAAGTATTGATATTAATCTTTGGTTCAACAAGCAAAGCAAACAACATTTGATATGAAGTGTTAATATTAACCTTTGGTTCAACAAGAACAGCACAGAACATTTGATATGAAGTGCTAAAATTTATCTTTGCTTCAACAAGAACAGCAAAGAACATTTGATATGGAGTGTTAAAAAACATCTTTGCTTCAACAAGAACAGCAAAGAACATTTGATATGAAGTGTTAAAATCCATCTTTGCTTCAACAAGAACCGCAAAGAACATTTGATATGAAGTATTAATATAAATCTTTGGTTCAACAAGCACAGCACAGAACATTTGATATGAAGTGCTAAAATTTATCTTTGCTTCAACAAGAACAGAAAAGAACATTTGATATGAAGTGCAAAAGTTTATCTTTGCTTCAACAAGAACTGCAAAGAACATTTGATATGAAGTTTTGAAATTCATCTTTGCTTCAACAAGAACAGCACAGAACATTTGATATGAAGTGTTGTAATTCATCTTTGCTTCAACAAGAACAGAAAAGAACATTTGATGTAAAGTGCAAAAATTTATCTTTGCTTCAACAATAACAGCACAGAACATTTGATATAAAGTTTTATAATTCATCTTTGCTTCAACAAGAACAGAACAGAACATAATCTTTGTTTCAATAAGAATATAATAGAGTGTGTTGCGCAGTGTTAAAATTCAACTATGCTTCAACAATAACAGTTCAGAACGCATTGCAGTGTTAAAAATGATAGCAAATTTTTGCTTGTTCGTGAATAGTAATTACCCTTGTGTTATCGCTTACTGAACATTTTATCTGGGAGAAGAATATCAAAGCAAAGACGAATTTCAGTTTAAACTTCACTAAAAGTAAGTTTGAGAAATACGAATTGTCCACACAGCTTAAAAATGTAAGTAAAATCTACATGCGTGAATTTTTCAAAAGAAATAGTCTTAAATCCATCTTTATGCATAAGAAAAAATAAAAAGTGAAATAAGAAAGGGAAAAAGCATCTATTTAAAGAAACATAACCGAAACACAATGAAAATAACCTTTGATAACATAGTAACAGAAAGGGATCTTACTTAAAACAAAAGTATATCTTAGTGGAATATGATTAGAGATTAATGGTGAAACAAAAATATAAATTTACATATATAAAAAAAATTATATTACATCATCGTCATCTACTCCTATGCCTATTGACGCAAAGGGCCTTGGTTAGATTTCGCCAGTCGTCTCTATCTTGAGCTTTTACATCAATATCTTGAGTTTTTTAAATAAATAAAATATATTTAATGCATGTAAAATATCGTGCAAAGCAAAAAGATTGACGGAAAATACTATTGTTGAAGCACAAATTAGCTCATATATAAACACAACAAACGTCCAAAAAGGGAAACAGAACTAATTTTCCACCATATACTGATACATATATATATATATATATATATATATATATATATATATATATATATATATATATATATATATATATATATATATATATACACACACATATATATATAGATATATATATATTATAAATTGTAATTAAAAACCTTATTACTTAATCAAAGATAAAAAAAAGATATGAAGAAAACCGACTTCGCCCAAAAACGGAAGCAAAAACATTAATTTCCTTAAAACATGGAACAGGAAAAATTTTAGTGCAACCACAAAAACAACAAATTTGCAATGACAGTTATCCCCCCTTTGCTTGTCTGTTGTATTTTCTTTCCATCCCCTTCTTCTCCTGTTACGCCGTTCGTTCTCATTTCCATGTTTCCTCCCCCCTTTCGCTCTCCTGTCAATGTCAGTTGGCAATGAGCTTGCCTTCATTCACTGTAGTGGTTCGGTCTCTTGTATCTTCTAATTAACTTTCGGCGAGGCATTTATTTGTCTCCATTTCATTTCCTCTTCTACTGATGCCTTCCTTCCTTCCTCTCTTTGCTTTTTAATGAAGGAAATGGATCTAGCTCTACATCATTCATTCTCTTCCTTTATGTTCGTCAAAGGCTCGTATTTTATATATAAATATATGCATATACTGTATATATGTCTAAATGTGCAAAATTTATCATTAATCGAATGCCAAGTAACAAACTACCAATTGGCTACGATGGTGAAGATGGGTTGATTTCAATTCTGAGTACAAAACACCTGAATTCGCAGGTATAAGTACAGAAGAATTGTCATTGACTTTTATCTTTCTTCGTGGCCAAGTGGTTTAGTCACTGTCTATACAAGCTTGCCGACCAGGGTTCGATTCCCGGCCGGACACAAGCTCTTGTCTTTGTGTGATTTCGCCTGGGGCTCTGATCCAGAGGTCGTTAAGAGAATCCAGACATTAATGTATCAAAAATATAAATGGCTTATTTGAATATGAAAAACACGTCTAATTGTGCAAAATTTATCATATATATATATATATATATATATATATATATATATATATATATATATACACACACACATACACACACACACACACATATATATATATATATATATATATATATATATATATATATATATATATATATATATATATATATATATACACACACACATATGGAATATGGCAATCCGACTACACTACACACCCTTGGGGTGATTTAGCACTTCAACCAATTAGCTGTAGATATTCAAGGCACTATTTTAGAGAACAAAAGGGTGTTATATTCCTGTAACATTTACAGATATATATATATATATATATATATATATATATATATATATATATATATATATATATATATATATATATATATATATATATTAAGAATAAGCTCTCGAAGGGAAGATTATTACGTATGTCATAAGAACTTAAATAATTACGGTGATATGAGTGATAATAGTAGTATTTATTTCTATTATTATTATAATTTAGTTCTTATATATGTCATATATATATATATATATATATATATATATATATATATATACATATACATATTATGCAAATTAATTGTGAGTTCTAATGAATCTACTACGACGCATACAAATCTAATGCGTTGGACTTTTATTACGGAGTGGGAAAAAATCTAATGCGATGTAGGAAATCTAGAAGGATTTATTTGCATAGATCTATATGAGCGTGAGTATTCAACCTTGAAGATGCTTCACTACCCTGGGTAACCCCAGAGAAAAAGGATGACATAGAACGATACCACTTTCCTATTCTTAAAGTGAATTGAGGATGAATCCCGGTTGAGAAAACTTCCACCTGAATAGTGACTCCTTACACTTACTCAGAATGCTAATCAACATTGCCAAGTGCTCCACTGCTCCACTCACCTTTTCTTTGCCTACATTATCTTGCTTGACTAATAGCCATAAAGCTTGATGTTTCAGCAACTCTTTCAATCTGTATTTATACCTTTTTTATGTCTTTCTTTCTTTCTATTATATTAACATCCTCCATTCTCTCCACATGACCATAACATTTCAAAAAAGTAACTCTTTCAATCTGTTTTTATACCTTTTTTAGGTCTTTCTCTCTTTCTTTCTAGCATATCAATATCCTCCATTCTCTCTACATGACCAAAAAAACTTCAAAAAAGTAACTCTTTCAATCTGTATTTATAACTCTTTTAGGTCTTTCTTTCTTTCTTTCTATTATATTAACATCCTCCATTCTCTCCACATGACCAAACAACTTCAATAAGGTATGATCTATTCACCTACCATAAACCTTTTGACCCCTTCTTCATTTCTCAACATGTCTCAGTCCTTCACTCATTTCCTTCAATATAAAATACAAAAACAATTTAACATTTAAAAGCATTGACATTTTTTTCTTCATTCACAATGGTGTGCAAATGAATAATTTCTTTATAACCCCGAGCTTTGTATATACCTTCTTAAGCTTCCTATACTCTGTGCTTTATCATTTTACGAATTCAACCACTTCCAATACACCATCCTAATTAATTTTTCTGTTACCCTATTTTGATATGTTTACCCTTGTATCTCTGCTTTAGCTTATATTTCAAATTACTCCTCTTTCAAATAATTTCAAATAATTTTTTGTCTCTATACATACACTCATATACAAACTCACACACATATACAGTATATACACACAAACACTCTCATTTATATATGTGTATATATATATATATATATATATATATATATATATATATATATATATATATATATATATATATATATTCAGTATATATATATACATATATGCATATATATATATATATATATATATATATATATATATATATATAAAGAGCGAGAGAGAGTATATTTCCCTATATATATATATATATATATATATATATATATATATATATACATATATATACATACAGAGAGAGAGAGAGAGAGAGAGAGAGAGAGAGAGAGAGAGAGAGAGAGAGAGAGAGAGAGAGAGAGAGAGAGAGGCAGTCTATCTTTCTATTTTTATATTTCACCGGTATTCTCAGCAAAACACTTGAAAAATAGTTTCTCTTCTTAACAAGCGCAACAATTCCTCGCTAAAAGCTAACTTGGCAAGCCGACCAGAAACATCGGGATAACCTTTCGCAACAAAGAGAACTTATTTCTTGAACAGATATAGAATAAAACTTTTCTTTTTTTCTTTTTGGTTACGACTAATGGAAAATGATTTATCTTATTCTTACCTCTTTCATTCAGGTAAAACCTCCTTCATATTTAAAGAGATTCTCAGTCTGTGGGAGGATGATTTCGTCTGCATTCATCTAATTTTAGAGAGACAATCTTTCATGACTTGAAACGTCATAGTATTTTACAATGTTGTGGTAGCCTACTGGAAACGTCCCTGCTTGGACTGGGGTTCGAGACCCGCTCAAGCTCGATAGTTTCTTGCGATGTCTGCAACCTCACTATCCTTGTGAGCTAAGGAAGGGGAGCTGGGGGAGCTAATAGTCTACTTGCTTAGTCATCAGAAACCATTGCCTGGCCCTCCCTGGTCCTAGCTTGGGTGGAGAGGGGGCCTGGGAGCTGATCATATATATATATATATATATATATATATATATATATATATATATATATATATATATATATATATATATATATATATATATATATATGTATATATATATATATATACATACTGTATATACATATATATATATATATATATATATATATATATATATATTTATATGATCAGCTCCAAGGACCCCCTACACCCAAGCTAGGACCAGGGAGGGCCACGCAATAGCTAGGGCATACACACTGTACCTTACGTCAGGTATTCATGAGCGACCTTTAAACCTTTAAAGACTAATAAGCTACTAGCCTCCAAAGCAGGATTCTATAGAATAGAAAAATAAATAAGAAAATCACCAATATAATTTAATGCGTTTATTACTTTAAATTGTGTAATAGCAATAGTTTACCGATAAAAAAACAGTTCTATGTTCAGACTTACCTTTACCCAGATAGGGACCAATCTTTCACACAACTGCCCCTTTTACAAATTCGTATAATGAAAGCATCATGGACAGAGCTTCACGACAGCACGTAACATTCCCGACCCTCTCTTATAAAAAACATTGTTTTAACGGTAATGGTGCAACAGTAACAAATAAGTACCGATATATCAACAAAGAGATCAGGTATACACTTTCTATATAAGTGATCCATGTAAATCCAATTCTTGAGTTTCTTTACGTCAAGGATTCACATAAAATTCCCTTATACATTTAAATTTATTTCCTAGGAATTTAATGTTCTTAATTATCGCTATCCCAATTACAATCCCTCTTTTATTTACCCAAGGTAAATAAATATGAGATCACTGTGAGGGGTAGATGGAGATGGTTTGGGCAGGCTCTTCGGACTCCCCAAGAGAGATTAGTTCACCTAGCGTTTAACTGGGGTCCACAAGGCAATAGAAGAGTTGGAAGACCCTAGCCTACATGGCTGAGGACTATGAAGCGTGAAGTAGGAGATGATGAATGGAGAAGTATTGATTTAAAAGCTAAAGATAGAGACGACTGGCGAAATCTAACTGAGGTCCTTTGCGTCAATAGGCGTAGGAGGAAATGATGATGATGATGATGATAAAATATACTAATAAAACAGTTATTTAAAAGATATCTAAGATTCTGTTTATCACAGGCTTTTTCACATGGCCATTAGTGTCGAAAATGGCGCAGACCTCCTCCGCGGCTGCTTATTTCTCGACCTTTTACTCTACCTTGACCTCGACCTTTGACCTTAACGTGTATTAATTGGCGTGGATTTTCATACACTCAAATATGAACCAAATTTGAAGTCTGTGACAACGATGTACAAACTTATGGCTGATTACGTGAATTGGACATTTGGTTGACCGTAACCTTGACCTTTATCTTAAGAAATTTAATAGTTCCCAAGGTTATTACATAACAGTTAATTCCAGAAAGTTTCATTACTCTACGATTAAAATTGTGGCCAGGAAGCTGTTCACAAACACACACACACAAAAACAGGGGGTTAAACATAACCTCCTTCCAACTTCGTTGCGGAGGTAATAAATGAACATTTGATAGATGTAATACATCTTCACTATAAAAAAGTTCTGTATACAAGTCGAGAGAAATAACCCAACATTTATATTCCTCTAACATGCTGCATTCGTTACTCTAATCTCCAAATAATTGAGTAGCAATTAAATCATATTGTTTACTGCGTAATTGGCCAATTTTCCCCGCATCTTTACCATCCACTATCTACAGCGCTTTTTGTTTATCACAATCGCTCTCAAACAAGGTCTGTCATGTAATATAAATCACATACCTAACTGTCGTTAAGGCTAATGAAATGATTGGATATTTCAGTCAAATATTACGGATACCCTTCAAATATCATTATTAAATAATAAGGGCATTTCTTGAACGAAAATCTAAGAAAAGAAAGGAAAACCCAGTCATTGATGAATCATTTTATCAAAACTAACTTCTATCTTGCTTTTATAAACTACACTAGGGAGTAGGTTGGCCAGGGCACCAGCCACCCGTTGAGATACTACCGCTAGAGAGTTATTGGGTAAATTGACTGGCCAGACAGTACTACACAGGAACCCTCTTTCTGGATACAGCTCATTTTGTCATTGCCTACACATACACCAAATAGTCTGGCCTATTCCTACCACATTCTCCTCTGTCCTCATACATCTGACAACATTGAGATTACCAAACAATTTTTCTTCGCCCAAAAGTTTAATGACTGCAATGTAATTGTTCAGTGGTTGTTTTTCTCTTTGTAAGGGTTGAAGAGCCTTTAGCTATGGTAAGCAGCTCTTCTAGGAGAAAGACAATCCAAAATCAAACCATTGTTCTCTGGTCTTGGATAGTGCTATAGCCTCTGTACCATGTCCTTTCAATGTCTTGGGTTAGAGTTCTCTTACTTAAGGGTACACTCGGCCACACTATTCTATCTTATTTCTTTTCCTCTTGTTTTTCTTTTCTTTTTTTTTAGTTTTTACATTTTATATTTGAAAAATTCATTTTAATGTTGCGTTCTTAAAATAATCTATTTAATTGTTCATTACTTCTCTTGTAGTTTATTTATTTCCTTTCCTTACTGGGCTATTTTTCCCTGTTGGAGTCCATGGGCTTATAGCATCCTGCTTTTCTAATTAGGGTTGTAACTTACATAATAATAATAATAATAATAATAATAATAATAAATAAAGGACTTAAACTATAACATAAGAAGCTTAGCTAAACCAATATCTTTCACTAAGATGTCAATGATTTCTCTATAATATAAATCAGTCATGACATCTTTAATACATACCCCTGACTAAATATCACCAAACCACAACTGATATGTACCCTATCATACCCTTAATTCGCGGAGAGTAACCAAAAAGATAGAATAGGGTGAGATGGCAGAGGTGGTGGGCGGTTCTAAACACAGGAACTAGCCGCGCAATAAGGATGTAGCTGGGTGCACTTTCTCAGAGCGAGGTGTACCAGGACTTCGTGCGTCCAACTGTACCTATAGTTAACGACCTCCGTTCTCGAGGCTGTGAGTGAAACACCAATAAGTGAAAACATCATCATAGTCCAACTAAATGGGAACAATCTTCCCTTAACATCTCGCCTTTCCGGATGCGTTCGCTGCTAAACATCGATTTCATCACGCTAAATTTCGAGAATAATTCCCGTTTCAATAAAAAAAATGGTGGAAAAAACTTTCTCACTTATTCAGTTTTCCATCCTGTTTTGTCCATTCTCTGATTCCTGCTTAAGGTTCTTGGCAATATGAAAGGTGATTCTTAGCCAGCAAGATAAAGCTTCATCTTAGTCATCATAGCTTTTTACTGCGGGTTGGTTATTTCTTCCATGTTACCGCAAATGGCATGCTGTCTGAAATAACTTATGATGGCGGTTTATTTAACGAGACTAATCCTTTCACTGGCTATATTTTATAAGTACCCAACTGTTTGACTGCAATTTTTGTGTGCAAAATCATGCGAGCTCATGATGTATGATAGTATTTACCAAGGTGGTTATTTTTCCATCTGAAGTTTCATCATCCAACAGCCATTATAATCCAAAGGCTGCAAAGATCCAGCAAGAGCTGTCTGAAGCTGGAATTAGATATACACTGATCCCTACGGGAAGAATCCAGTTATTATCCTGAACTGGATTATAGCATAATAATAAATAGTTTTCAAATTCAATCTTCAGAATGTCATAATTTCTTAGTAGTTCTCAGTTTTCCCATACAGGACTCAATCGAGGGTTGTGGTGGCCTATTGGAAACGTCCCTGCCAAGCGTTCTGCTGGACAGGAGATCAAGTCCCTCTCAAATTTAGGAGTTTTTTGCAGTGTCTCCAACCTCACCATTACTATATTCTACCTGCCGAGTCATCAGCAACCATTGCTTGGCCCTCCCTGGTCCTAGTTTGGGTGGAGAGTGGGGTTGGGCGCTGATCATATTGTATATATGGTCAGTCTCTTGGGCATTGTTACTGTCCCTTGCCTCTGCCATTTAAACCTATAAGTATTAACCGATTCTTTTAGAAAGGCGACGCAACAATTATTAAAAACCAACAATGAATGAATAATTTCTGTTACCTTTCCATCATCTGGTTGTTTAGCTTATGTTTATTTAGCAGTTTTACTGTCGTTCCTTAGGATTGAGGATTATTTCGCTTTATTTCGTAGAAATAGCAAAAATAGAAGGGGCGGGACACATAAAGAAATTAATCATTTCCAGCTTTTTAAACAACAGGTAATCCCTGCAAGTGTCATTACTCTACAATTAAAATTGTGACCAGGATGCTGTTCACAAACAAAGACACACACACAGAAATTACAAACACACAAATAGGGCGAAAATATAACCTCTTTCCAACTTCTTTGGAGGAGGTAATAATAATAGCGTTGGCATCGTTTGAAAATGAAAAATATTAATATATTACTCATTTGAGCTATAGTTCTTCATATTTCCCCTAGTCTGCACCCCTATTAAATCCTTAGTTTTATTTCAATAATCCACTTATTGTTTATTTTACAATCACAATTAAAAGCAATCCCTTTCATATGAATTAATCACCATATCGTAGAGTTTTTCCTGTCAAAATAAACTTTCTTAATAAGTCTATTGCAATCTTTCAAAAAATTATAATCTGAAAAAAAAAAAAACTGTTTGAAAGAAAAGTTAAATTTTAAGAATTCTGCTTCCAAACATATCTATCAGAAAGTAAACCGTTAACAACGTTTGTACCCACTTTTAAGAATATATTCAAGCGCAATGAATGTATAATACATACATACACACACGTATATATACATATATATATAGATAATATATATATATATATATATATATATATATATATATATACATATATATATATATATATATATATATATATATATATATATATATATATATATATAGATATATATATATATATATATATATATATATATATATATATATATATATATATATATATATATATATATATATATATATATATGTGTGTGTGTGTGTGTGTGTGTGTATATATATTATATAGTGCATATCATAATTTTTTGTATGTGTATAATTAGCATACATCAAGTACACAAAATCACCATAAAGATTCTAACATAATCTCTTTAGATTCACACACCAAGGAACAGTATTGCCCTCGAACTGGTAGCCTACTGGAAACGTCCCTGCTTGTCAATCTATTGGACGGGAGTTCGAGACCCACTCAAGCTC
>NC_090766.1:19932669-19940427 GCF_036898095.1 Palaemon carinicauda
ATTTTTAATGTTTTTGTAATGGAGGTTTTATTGATAGAATTACTTTTAATCTAATTAATTAATTAGAAATTTTACAATATGACATCCTGGTTACTTTATAGTTATAATTATCAACGTTTTAATCACGATTCAAATAATAAAGAAAATAATCATAATTAATGTATTCAAATTATAATAAATAATAACAATTATTCAGATTATAAAATGAGAAAAAAAATAAAAGAATATGATAATATTAAGTGAAATAAAAATCTAAAAGCAGAAAGCGCTAGTAACATAAATCAAGGCCTGAAAATAGTACTTGTCGCTATGAATATAAGAAAAATTACCACTGCACCAAGATACGAAAATTGAAACTTGAAAAATCTGAAAATCTGAAAGTTAAGGAAGACCCTATATTTACAATCTAAAATCCTCAAACGAAAAAAAAATATATAATCCTCTGAAATGTAGGCTATCTGCAAGAGGCTTCCAAGATTAAGACAGACGACCCCTTATACAACATACATGAAACCTACTCAATATAAACACAATATATATATATATATATATATATAAGAATAACAGAATAGGTCCCAATGTATTGCAAACGAAGCAGGTAAAGAGAAAAATGGTGTATTAACGAGCGAAGAAAATTTGCGGGTACAACCACGAGTGGAGTGACAAGTCTGAGGCCTTTGTCCTGCAACGGCTGTTGCTGCTAATGGTGATATGTGTGTATATATATATATATATAAATATATATATACATATATATATATATATGGTGATGATATGTGTGTATATACATATATATAGGCTACTGTACATACATATATATATATATATATATATATGGTGATGATATGTGTGTATATAAATATATATACTGTACATACATACATACATATATATATTTATAATAATATACACACACATTTGTATCTTAAAATCTAGGGTGTGTACTACTCTCTACGTTTAACGAATCAATGAATCTTATTTTTTCAAAGAAGAACATTTTTTTTTTATTTTAACAAAGACAAACAAACATACAAAACAATCAAAAGTAATTAACAGAAGTATCCCTCGTTAAGCAAATTACATAAAACTGCCTGATTTTTTTTCCAAAGGGAGAAACACACTATTCTAGCAACCTCTTAAATAATATTAGACACATTAACCCACATATCCAATTTTAATTGAGGGATTTCTATTGCTCAAAGGCCAAAAATGTCACCGTGCTAAAAGGATCCGGCAATGAATCCCCATACAGAGAAGAGGGACCACAGTCAAAATCACAGCTTAAGTGAGGGACTCCCATCGCCCAAATGTCAAAAATAGAAGGTCATAAGGATGGAGAAGGCTTCCCAGGATTCTCTGATGTTTGCCTTCTAAAAAGAATTCCTGATGAAGGTGTGGATCGGATTACTTTCCTTAAGGTCTTGAACCATAAGCTTGGGTATTATTATTATCATTATTATTATTATTATTAACAAGAATATCATTATTATTATTAACAATATTATTATTATTATTTTATTATTATTAGTAGTAGTAGTAGTAGTAGTAGTAGTAGTATTAGTAGTAGTAGTAGTAGTAGTAGTTAGTAGTAGTAGTAGTAGTAGTAATATAATAATAATAATAATAATAATAATTATTATTATTATTATTATTATTATCATATTATTATTATTATTATTATTATTACTGGTAAGCCACAACGCTAGTTAAAAAAAAACAGAATGCTATAATCCCAAAGGACCCAACAGGGAAAAATAGCCCAGTGAGGAAAGGAAATAAAGAAATAAATAAATCATCGAGTGAGAACAAGACGTACTTGTTAGAATTAATAATATTTTCATAAACAATTTTGGAAGTATAATGAAATACTACTTTTAGTTCTACAATGTGGAAAATTCATCACACTACAGGAAATATTTCCACATTGAACGTAAATATAAATGAAACCCCAATTGATTATAATTTCTTTACGTTAATTGTAAATTAGAAATTAATAATTTTATTCATATTCATCTACAAAAACCTTCTACTTTTATTCTCTTCTTTGATATCTAAGTTACAAATCACGTAATGTTCCTGTCTCGGTTAACAAGGTAAATTTGTGAGTCTTACTCGTGAGGTATATTTCATGAAATGTTCAATTCTAATATTCTCGACACCAATTCATAGGAAAGTGTTTTACTGAAAATAGGATTGAAGTCTCTCTCTCTCTCTCTCTCTCTCTCTCTCCAAATTGAGTCTCAAAGCAAATTCCTTTTCTCATCTATTGCATAAACTCATTCTGCGTCTAGGTTTTACTCTTACCCCTTTCAATATACTCTCTCTCTCTCTCTCTCTCTCTCTCTCTCTCTCCTCTCTCTCTCTTAAACTCAAATGCATTGTCTAATACCCAATTCATTCTCTCATTTATCCCTGCAGTTTACATAAACTCATCCAGTCTGACTCTCACTACCTTACCATTTCACATTTCAGTCGACACACAAGCTCTCTCTCTCTCTCTCTCTCTCTCTCTCTCTCTCCCCGAATCTATACATATCAGGAGGGATTATCCCCCTTGTTGTCATTGGCCGGTGTGTTAGAAACAAGGGAGCGACGCTCCCCTACTCTCGATTCAGTTTCCGCACAAATACATGTTTACCCGAAAGCAAATTTGGAAACGGGCACCGGAGACCAAAGAGAGCCACTAGGACCCTCAGTGAAAGCAGAAGGGAAAGCAGGGAACGTAAAGGCAAAGGAGATCAACATAGAAATGAGCGGGGCAGCAAGAAAGCTTAAAAATATCGAAAGGGTATGATTACAAATGCGTTGGGGGAAGATCTTATAGAGAGGAACAAGATGGAATTAACTTCCCTAAATGGCGATGTATATCGGTTTGCTAAAGGATGGAAATGTACTTGGTGAGATGCGTACAAATACAAGCATCATTTTGTGTTTGTGTGAGAGTTCACTCTTGCTTGCGGGTTTGGTCCATCAGTTTATACAGTATGCTTAAGAAGCACACGTCCGGTTAAGATAAAGAACAGCCGAATGTTGGATCTATCTCCCTAATTTGCGAAACATAATTGGTGGAACTTTCTTTGTAACTAACTTTAAGGTATTTTGAATGCTATAAGGGGTCATCACAAAGCATGAATGCAACAAAGTTTTATGCATGCAGAGTTATACACACCCACACACACACACAATATATATATATATATATATATATCTATATATATATGTGTGTATATACATATATATATGTATATATATATATATATATATATATAAATATATATATATATATAAAATATATATATATATATATATGTATATGCATACACACACACACACATATATATATATATCTATACATATATATATATATATATACACACACGCATATATATATATATATATTTATATATATATATATATATATATATATATTTCTATATATGAAATATATAGACAGCAATATCAAAATAAAGATTAAACGCTTAGGCGATGAATATATACATTGGAAGGAAAGGAAGCAAAACATTTATAAATCCCGGAACTCAAAACCACGCACGGATCACGAACAAAAGATCTCCTTTAACAAGAAGGGATTTAGACATTCTCTGGCTATTGCAATAATACCAAAAGTCCCAGTTTCTTCGAAGACTTTTCATTTAATTGCTTTTCCAAGGAAACGATTTCATTGCTGGAAAATCATTATGGAAAGAAGTAGTTTACCAAGAATCACTACGGCTGTAACACGTGTGTGTTTTCACTGCAGTTCGTGATTTTATTTTACAATTAAATAAGGGTTTGAAATAAAAAGATAGGTGATATATGACAAAATTTGGAGACTTTTTCTTTTTTGGACGGGAAAAAAAGAAGACGGATTTTTTTAAGGGGTTTAAGACTAAATAAAACAAAAAAGATGATAGGTGAAATTTGACAGAACACACTCACACGAGATTTTTTTAAGGGGGTTTAAGACGAACTAAAGTAAAAGGATGATAAGTGAAATTTGACATTTGGAGACCTCTTTTCGGCAAGAAGTATGTAATAATTTCTTTGACATTCGGGATTTTTTCTTAAAGTGTCAAGACTGTCTAAAATAAAAAGAAATGCGGAATTTGACATGATTTGGTGACTTTTTCTTCGACAGGAAGACATTAATAACTTCTTCGACATTATAGATTTTTTCTTATTAAAAATGGGTCTAAGAAGGATAAAATAAAATAAAAAAAAAATGATAGGTGAGATTTTTACATAATTTGGGGATTGTAGTGTTTTTTTATAGAAAATATTTTTCTTGTAATACTGAATTTTATAAAAAAAAAAAGGATGTATAAAAGGCTAAGATAGAAAGGCTGTTGAAATTTGACATAATTTTGCAATTGCATTCTATTTTCCTGGGGAGAAAGTAATAACTTCTTTGAAATTTGACATAATTTGGAGACTTTCTCAAAAGGAATAATTTTTTTTCGTTTTTTGTTTTTGATATTCGGGTTTTTTTTTTACTTAAAAATCGTCTAAGATAGGATAAAATAAAAAGAGCATAGGTGAAATTTTACATAATTTGTGAAGTGTATTCTGTTTTTTTTTTTTTTTTTTTTGAAGAAAGAAATAATTACTTTGCAATATGGGAATTTTTTTTCCAAAGTTCTTTACAATATTAAAAAAAAAAAATAGTTAAATTTGATATCCTTTAGGGATAGTACTCTATCTATTTATGTTTGACATAAAGAGAGCAATAATTTGTTTATCTATGATTTGTTTTATTCAAAAGTAAAATTTGACATAATTTGAGTTATATAGATTCCTTTTTCGACAGGAAGTAATAATCTTTTCCTTAATTATACGAAAAAAATACATTGTCATAACAAAAAGAGGTTTCTGTTTAATTACTGATTAAGAAATTAGTAACACCAGATCATCTTATGCATTTCTAGTTGAACTTTCCTTTAATCTGCTTTTGCAATACAATAAGAAAAAAACAAATAACAATAAATCAAAATTATTTTCTTTAAAATTATTATCATTATTAGAATTATTACTAATATTATAAATTTTTTTATTTATATTAATAATGCTCATGATAAACAATGAAACTAACAATAATAAGAGCATCAATGATAATGGAAATTGTGACAAAAAAAAAAAAATAATAATAATGGAGTTAGAAGTATATGTTAAATTTACTATTTTATCTCTTCTAATTTTCCTTCTTTCTTCTATATTTATGTTTTATGTCTAAATAAAGTTCAAAGGGAATTAAATAGAATTAAATTTGCTATAAATGGACAGCCATATTAATAATATTAATAATAATAATAATAATAATAATAATAATAAAAATAATAATAATGGTGATAATTATTATTATTCATGATGATAAGAAGGAATAAAATAAGGATAAAACAACAACCACAAAACAACAACAACAATAATAATAATAATAATAATAATAATAATAACTATAATATAATGGTGATGATTACTATCATTCCTGATGATAAGAATAAAAACAATAATAATAAAAACAACAACAACAACAACAACAGCAACAATAATAATAATAATAATAATAATAATAATAATAATAATAAATATGATGGTTACCATTATCATTCTAAATGGAGCTATCATATACCTATCTGGTAAAAACCTAAATAATCAAAACGTAATGATACATTATGGGTAATATCACCTCACCTCCACTCACACACACACAAACAAACACACATCCCGGATGCCCATGCCCAATGCTTAAGTTGTGGTGGCCGATGTAGTAAGGTCCCTGCCTGGTGAATGCCATACTGGGGTTCAAATCCCACTCAAACTCGTTAGTTTCTTGGGTAGCTGCAACCTCCCCATCCTTACGAACTAAAAGGTGGGGTTTTGGGGAGCCTATAGGTCTACCTGCTGAGTCATCAGCAGCCACTGCCAGGCCCTTCTCGGTCCTAGCTTGGGCGGAAAAGGAGCTCGGGCGTTGATCATATGTATGTATATAAGGTCAGTCTCTAGGGCAATGTCACTTTCCCTTGCCTCTGCCATTTATGAGGGGCCTTTAAACCTTTAGGGGACACAGTTTAATCTTATACAAATCCATATGGCTATGAAAAATAGGATTTCACTCAAATTAAAGACATCGTATTTCCAATTCTTTGGTAAGATACTTGCAGTCCGTATATAAAGCGATAATGTTCATAAATATTCAAATATGTAATTATGTTACTGAAATTCAATGGTATATCGCAATCTATCACAATCAAGGAAAAAAAAGGACTTCTTTCAATTCATAGTAATTATATATATATATATATATATATATATCACAAGGACACTCATTTTTGTATATTTTCCCTGTTAGAGCCATTGGGATTACAGCATCCTGCTTTTCCAATTAGGGTTGCAGCTTAGCTAATAATAATAATAATAATAATAATAATAATATTAATAATAATAATTAAAACTTCAAAAGTTCATATTTGCATCAATGTATTTATGTTGAACAGGCTAACATAAGTCTCTTTTTATAGTTTATATATGAAATATTTATTCTAATATTGCTACTGTTCTTAAATTTTCTTTATTTTAATTATACATTACGTCCTCCTATATTTTTTTATTTATTTCCTTATTTCCTTTCCTTACTGGGGCTATTTTTTCCATGAGGGAGCCCTTGGGCCAATAGCATCTTATTTCTCCAACTAGGGTTGTAGCTTAGTTAATAATAATAATAATAATAATAATAATAATAATAATAACAATAATAATAATTATTATTATTATTATTATCATTATCATTATAGTAATAATAACAATAATAATAATAATAATAATAATAATAATAATAATAATAATAATAATAACTACTGGTTCACTAGATTCGAAATGAAAGTGGTTGCTATAAATCAGTTGTGACGGCGCCGAGTAAGGTTGTGAACTCAAAGGCAGGTTGGAAACGACTGAGTTATATTATTGTAGAACTCTCTCCTAATATACAAAACCTCAAGACAACAGGACATAACAAGTTCACAAGACAGACAATATTACAGAGGAAAAACCAGACATGAATTTTCATGTTCGTTTTAGTGCGAGGGAAGAGCGAAGATACAAGCATAATTATTTACAAAAGGAATTATGTACAATTGTGTGAAACACGGTTGGTATATGGCTCCCCCCCCTAAAAATGACATACTGTACATGTTAAATAGGGCGCCCTGATCTAGAGAGGCGAACTGTAGGCGGGTCATCTGGCAGAAGATAAGCAGGTTTTAGACGATCAATGGAGACCCAGTCTTCTTTGCCCCGAATGTTTAGGAGGAATGCTTTCGGACTGCGTCGGATCACGAGGAAAGGTGCCCACTCCTGAATCTGTGTGTCGATGTACTTTGGAAGTTTGGCAAGAAGTACAGGCTCGGACCCAATCCTTAGCATCCTTAGAAATGCCGTGCCAAATGAACTTTGCCTTCAGCAGCTGTGCAGTAGAACGGCACGAGGGATGTGAAAGGGCCGTGAATGAAATCAAACACCTGTCGGCGCATGGGAGCAGGAATCCAAGGTCGCGGTCTACCAGTACTGACGTCACGAGAGGAGGGTGGTGTTGGAGTCTTCAAGGGGAAAGTCTTCCCAACGGAGGGACGTGCAGGATGTCCTACAAGCTTGATACTCTGGATCCTGTCGTTGGGCTTCAGCCAGGGTGTTGTAATCCAATCCCAGTTGAACGGCAGCCAACGTGTTTCTTGACAGGGCATCGGCAACGGATTCATTTTCCCAGGG
>NC_090766.1:19940927-19945927 GCF_036898095.1 Palaemon carinicauda
ACAACGGGAAATATTACGCAAGGAACCTTTTTCATCAGCTAAAATCATAGACGTAAAAATCCAACTAGATGCTACTTTCCCCCGACCCAAGCAGGTGGCCATCACGGAAATTGTTTTTTTTCCAGAAGAGGGCATCAAGTTCAAAATAAAGGTTTTGAGAGAGCCACTGGAGGATCTCGCCGCAAGATTACCCAAGTTTTGGCACAAAACCGGAAAAAAAAAGAAGAGGAAGATTCATTCAAGGAGTGGATAAGTCTTCTTGACTGTCCTTAAGACGTCAGAATGATCAACCGAAATGATGGTAGATAACAAGTCAGCTAATTAAGATTAACTCAATCCACTTCATGGAAAAAATACTGAGCAATTGCTTACATGCACATGCACACACAAGCGCGCACGCACACACACACACACACACACACACATATATATATATACACATATATATATATATATATATATATACATATGCCTAGAAGGCATGAAACATTTGAACTTATATTCAATTATAAATGGTTGTTGGTACTAGATATCACTGCTTTATCTGCCATAGAATAATCATAACACCATTCAGAACCCGGCTAGTTAAACGACCCCTAAATATCATCTCCCTTCTAAAATAAAGAGAAAGTGTATGGAAATATATATATATATGTATATATATATATATATATATATATATATATATATAGATAGATAGATAGATAGATAGATAGAGATAGACAGATAGATAGATATATACTGTACATATACCACAATGGCATTTAATATCGAATTCTACCTATGGAATGTATATCCACTGGAAATTCATTTATGATAAAGCTTCTGGCTAGGCAGAGATTCGAACATATGCCTCTTAGCCGAAACCATGTCTTCAGGGACTCTCATAAACCATCCTATCAAGATATATATATATATATATATATATATATATATATATATAGATAGATAGATAGATAGATATAGATATTTCTTTCCTGTCCCGCTGGGTGGCATTGATAAAGCTTCTGGCTAGGCAGAGATTCGAACATATGCCTCTTAGCCGAAACCATGTCTTCAGGGACTCTCATAAACCATACTATCAAGATATATATATATATATATATATATATATATATATATATATATATATATATATAGATAGATAGATAGATAGATATAGATATTTCTTTCCTGTCCCGCTGGGTGGCATTGCCAGACGTATTACAACTCGTCTCCCTGTCCTTAAAGGTAGGGGGGGAAAGGGAGTAGTCATTCCCTGGTGAGAGGTGATACCCGGAGAGGTACATTCGGAAACCAGATAGGAAAGGGAAGGGTTGAATGTGCGTGTGTGAGCCCGCGCGCCTATGTGTCTGTGTGTGTGCATACTTATCTAAACATTTACCCGACATTTTTGACGGGTTGCGTACACTTGTAGTAAATAGTTTACTGTACACAGATAACCAAAGTACCCTATTAAACCGTTCATAAGTTAAGTACATACATTTATATATATATATATATATATATATATATATATATATATATATATATATATACACATATACACAGAGAGAGAGAGAGAGAGAGAGAGAGAGAGAGAGAGAGAGAGAGAGAGAGAGAGAGAGAGAGAGAGAGAGAGAGCACTTCAGGAAGTTTAACGCAACTTTCGAAAACTTTAACAGAAGACATTTTTTTTTGGGAAGCGCTAGTCATGCATCATATAGGAAGTTTTAATGCGAATTCCTCGCAATCTTTACTCTGCGTTGCTCTTGCGCAATTGCACTATATTTCCTTGTATGCTTCAAGTCATTTGCGAAATGCGTAGCCCGAAATATTATCATATAACAATATTTGTTTTTGATGTTGTTAATAGTTTATATATGACATGTCTGTTTTGACGTCGTTACTTTTTTTAGAATGATTTATTGTTAATTTTGTTCTCTTCATTTATTTATTTTCTTATTTCCTTTCCTCGCTGGGCTATTTTTCCCTGTTAGAGCCCCTGGGCTTATAGCATCTTGCTTTTCCAACTAGGGTTGTAGCTTGGATAGTAATAATAATAATAATATAGAAATTTAAGAATTGCTAGCTTGAAAAAAAAACTGACTCCTAGGAAATTAAATCATTTTTTTCCCGGTATTTTGGTGACTCGTTCATATTTGCCTATACGAATTGACTCAATATATAATTAAACTAAAGGGACACTCAGCAGAGGGCAGACCTCCACTCAGGCAGTTTATTTCTCGACCTTTTGCTCGGCATTGACCTTGACCTTTCACCTTAGCATGTATAAATTGGCGTGGATTTTCATGCAATCAAATTTGAACCAAGTTTGAAGTCTGTGACAACGATGTCCAAACTTATGGTTGATTAAGTGAATTGAACATTATGCTTGACCGTGACCTCGACCTTTGGCGCTTGACCGTGACCTCGACCTTTGACGCTTGACCGTGACCTCAACCTTTGACCTTCCTAAATTTAATCATTTTCAGATTTTCCTATAACAGTTAATCAATGCAAAGTTTCATTACTCTACGATTTAAATTGTGACAAGGAAGCTGTTTACAAACAAACACACACACTCAGAAACATTCAGATCCTCCCGGACAGTTCCATCCTGTTCGTAATACTAGGCAGGCAGTTAATGCTAATAGTCAGACCTTCTCCATCATGAGGCTCAATACTACACAGTATTCTAGAAGCTTTATTCCAGCTCTGACCACGGTGTAGAATGATCTTCCTAATCGGGTAGTTGAATCGATAGAACTTCAAAAGTTCAAACTTGCAGCAAATGTTTTTATGTTGAACAGGTTGACTAAAATCTTTCTATATTTTATATATGAAATATCAGTTCTGATGTTACTTTTTTTGAATATCTTATTTTAATTGTTCACTATTTCTCATTTCATTTATTTATTTCCTTATTTCTTTTCCTCGCTGGGCTATTTTTGTTCCTGTTGAAACCCTTGGGCTTATAGGATCTTGCTTTTCCAACTAGGGTTGTAGCTTAGCGAGTAATAATAATAATAATGATTTTCCAGTGAGTAATGAATTTGGGTATGTACATTAATACTGTTTTCGCGATGACAAAAACAAACATTTTACTTTGAATATTAGAAAAATATAAATAGAAAAAACAAACACTTCTATAGAAGCCAAGAATATTCCGAACTATTTTTAAAAGACGAGGAAAGGACAGGAAACAGATACAACAAGTTGCTGAAATTGAGAACAAAACATAAAAGAATGAAACAGAAAAATATGTGGCACAATTTGGGCGTAATATGATTCTCAATTTTTAGATGAAATCCATCGTTAAATTCTTGTAAGAACACAAACACGGTAAGGATAAATAGCTCGTGTTGAAGGAGGTACAATTTAATAATAGAAAAAGAAATAAACTTTTTTGGGGAATGTACTTCAAATGGAAAAAACTGGAGTATGTGTTTGTTCAATTGTTCATTACTTCTCTTGTAGTTCATTAATTTCCTTATTTCCTTTCCTCACTGGTCTATTTTTCCCTGCTTGAGCCCTTTGGCTTATAGCATCAAGCTTTTCCAACTAGGTGTGTAACTTAGCTAATAATAATAATAATAATGATAATAATAATAATAATAATAATAATAATAATAATAACAACAATAATAATAATAATAATAATCCTGGAAGAAACATTGACAAAAGGCAGTAATATTGAGTTTCCAGGGAAATAGTAAAAAAAAAAAAAAAAAAAAAAAAAAAAAAAAAAAAAAAAAAAAAATGACATTGCATTTACCTTGAAAGGTTTCACTTGTCTTAATAAAAAAAAAACTTCAATGAAATGTGAGAAAGTTCATATAGAAGGCCCAGAAGATGCGATATTTTTGGGAATTTACTTATGAATAAAAGACACTTTTGTGTCTTTCTTAGCTTGTTTGCATCGGTAAAATCTAAATCTTGAGGTGACTGTTACCTTTGTTTATAAGTGATCTATACATTCCTGATGGATGTAGTATGAGACTCATTTTAACGTATATCTGGGATTTCGATGATATTTCTAAATTCCCGCGGCCGATGTGGTCACGTCCCTGATTGGTGAACGCCAGTCTGGGGTTCGAATCCAGCTCAAACTCGTTAGTTCCTTTGGTCGCTACAACCTAACCATCTTTGAGAGCTAAGGATGGGGGGGGGGGGTTGGGAGCCTATAGGTCTATCTACTGAGTCATCAGCAGCCATTGCCTGACCCTCCTTGGGCCTAACTTGAGTGGGCTTGGTTATTGATCATAATTATGGTCAGTCTCTTTAGGGTATTGTCCTGCTTGATAAGGCAATGTCACTGTCCCTTGCCTCTGCCATTCATGAACGTCCTTTAAGCCTTTAAACACCCAACAACAACACTGGAAACTCACTCTCAGCTCATCTGCAGTGTCAAGTGTAACTGCACTGTACTATACTGTGAACACGAGAAATAACTTCAGATCTTTTGTTCTGTAAAAATTGAAAACGATATATCTGTTCTCGTATCATGTCAAGTGTCCTTCTACCTGTCAAGGAAGTTTCAAGAAGTGGTTAAAGTTGTGAAATAAGAAAAAAAGGACACGTGCTGTTGTTTTGTTCTATATCAAAGAATCCCGGTGATTGTCTTGTCACAAACTGAGCTCTGCTGAAGTTGAAATATTTGCTATTTCAAGATAAAATTAATTGAATTATCTCTGTTTACTTCAAACTTAACCCTTCACATAAAGCCTACACACCCACACACACACACACACACACACCTACACACACTTACACACATGTCTTGGTTCGAGTCAGAGCATAGGTTCGAATCCTTGCCTAGCCAGAAGCATTTATCATAAATGAATTTCTAGTGGATATACATTCCCAAGGTAGAAATCGATATATATATATATATATATACATATATATATATATATATATATATAATGTGTGTGTGTGTGTGTGTGTGTGTGGATATCCTTTTCTGCGTGGCCATACCTTAACATAGAGAAAGGGTTTGTGTATCGCCAAGATCAGAA
>NC_090766.1:19950927-19955927 GCF_036898095.1 Palaemon carinicauda
GAGAGAGAGAGAGAAGAGAGAGAGAGAGAGTTATCATTGTAAAACATTAGCCATGGGTACTAGGGAATTCGAGAGAGACAAACAACGTTATCAAGGGGCATTGGTATTTATAAAAAATGAGAGATAAGAAAATTCGTAGCATAGTATCTTGTAATTAATTAATGAAATTTTGCTCAGAGGACCACTATGTTCTCCTGTGCCTGTCAAGATTATGAAGAGAATCCGTTTAGCTAAATTGGAGAGCAAGATAAGAGAGCTAAAAAGTAATTGGGATGACGTAAGGAGATCTAAAGGCGAAACTAGGAAAAAGCCAGACTAAAAATTTAAAAAAAAAAAAAAAATCATACACATTTCCTGTTCTTCACTATGACATCACCTTTTAGACATTATTATTATTATTATTATTATTATTATTATTATTATTATTATTATTATTAGTCAAGCTACAACCCTAGTTGGAAAAGCAAGATGTTATAAGCCCAAGGACTCCAATAGGGTAAAATAGCATCCAATACAACCACAGAAAGTTTTATTTTGTTGTTGTTGTTTGTTTTAGATTGCCTTGCATATAGTAAGACACGGGCTCTTGCAATGGCAGCCAGTTACAGAAAGAACTCAACTTAATAGGTTCCAAAAAGCTGTTTGTAAATCGAATTTTGTTGAATTATGTCCTGTTTCACATGGCATTAAATCACATAATATTTCTTTTACAATGTTTCATCATGTACTTTTGATAAAATACCTGAGATTATGACTTCTGTTGGATATGTTTGTAGGTCGAAAGTTCAAGAAGCTGTTTGTAAATAAAATTTTCTTAAATTTTGTCCTGTTTCAAATTGCAAATGTCGTCTTAATTACGGCATTAAATTACATGATACTTATATTACAATATTACATTAAAAACTTTCAATACAATAAATGAGATTTATTATTTCTCTTAGATTTGTGTATGTATCTGCAAACGTTCGGAAGTCAAACGTTCGTAAGTGGAGGACCTACTCTTTGTGATTGGAAGCGATTCGTTAACAAACGTCAAATGTGATATTGAAACATACAGTCCAAATCAATTTTATAACGTCCAAGCTCTGATTCCTTTCCCTGAATACAATCCCCTCGCTTTTGGAGTGTCAAAATGCATTCTTTGTGCCAAAATGTAATTAAACTGACGTCTTTCTCGTCCAACAAAAGAGAAAGAAAAAAAAAGAATACGAGATCTAAAAAAAAGCGACAGCAATCTCCTCGTTTGTTCGATGGAGTCATGGCACACAAGAGTAATTCAACGCCAACAAGATTTTAATTAACCGTTGCGAAGGACAAATGCTAAGCTTCCTTTTTCATTTTAAAAGCACCCACCACTGTCCATGTAAACGCTTCCTGTCTCTCTCTCTCTCTCTCTCTCTCCCCTCTCTCTCTCTCTCTCTCTCTCTCTCTCTTTTTATTTTAAAAACACTACTGTCGATGCAAACGGCCTTTTTTCTCTCTCTCCCTTTTTCATTTTTTTTCATTTTAAAAGCACTACTGTCGAAGTATGCGCTATCTCTCTCTCTCTCTCTCTCTCTCTCTCTCTCTCTCTCTCTCTATTTTTTTAAAAGCACTGCTGTCGAAGTATACGCTCTCTCTCTCTCTCTCTCTCTCTCTCTCTCTCTCTCTCTCTCTTATATATATATATATATATATATATATATAAATATATATATATATATATATATACACATATATATTTACATAACAATGGTGTATACAATAAAATAGATTTTACTTGCGTCATTAGTGTATATGGATAACGGTGAAAATTAGGATATCCAAACAGAAGCGAATGAATAATTATAATCAAGCATGATCACTAACTCACTTTCATAAGTTCTCTCACACGTAAATAAGCACGAATGTACACACACATAATTCTTATTTATAAAGTAATGCCGTAATCCCCTCATAGAAAATAATTGATTAAAACATTAACATGAATAACATTTTCCTGAGATATTTTCATGAAAGATTGAATTTCTATTTTTAACTTTAAAATAGCAAACTGCAGGTACAGAAGGTTCTCAAATTACAAATTTATTAGGTTTCAATAATCTGTTTGTAATTCCAATTGTTTGTCAATGAGCTGTTTGTAATTCCAATTGTTTTTCAGTAAGCTGTTTGTAATTCCAATTGTTTTTCAATAAGCTGTTTGTAATTCCAATTGTTTTTCAATAAGCTGTTTGTAATTCCAATTGTTTTTCAGTAAGCTGTTTGTAATTCCAATTGTTTTTCAATAAGCTGTTTGTAATTCCAATTGTTTGTCAATGAGCTGTTTGTAATTCTAATTGTTTGTCAATGAGCTGTTTGTAATTCCAATTGTTTATAAGTCGAATTCAGTTAAATTTTGGCATAGTGCTGACCTAACTTGAAGGCCATGCCTATGATTTCCAGCACCAAAAGTCAACAAATAGTTGGGTTTCATATGAATTAGATATCAGGTTATTACAAATGTCGTTTTGCTCACTGTATTGAATTATATAATAGTGTTTGGTTACAGTATTTCTTTATCTTACCTTTCTTATTTTCAGTTAGATTTGTGTTTGTATCTCCTGTTTAATTCAATATTCCTGTCGAATTCAGGAATCTGTTCTTAGACTTGAAATGAACCCATCTCTACCATGACAGCTGAATTGTGAGTTTGCAACACGTGGTTATCTAAGATGAATATATATCACTAACACAGTTCCTCTCTATTCGTAATACTAGGCAGGCAGTTAATTCTAACAGTCATGCCTTCTCCATCATGAGGCTCAATACTACACAGTATTTTAGAAGTTTTATTCCAGCTGTGACCAAGTTCTGGAATGATCTTCCTAATGGGTAGTTGAATCGGTGGAACTTGAAAAAGCTCAAAGTTGCATCAAATGGTTTTATGTTGAACAGGCTGACATAAGTCTTTTTATAGTATATATATATATATATATATATATATATATACATATGACATATCTGTCTTGACGTTACTGTTTTTAGAATGATTTATTGTTAATTTTTTCTCATCATTTATTTATTTCCTTACATCCTTTCCTCATTGGGCTATTTTCCCTGTTGGAGCCCTTGGGCTTATAGAATCTTGCTTTTCCCACTAGGGTTGTGGCTTGGCTGGTAATAATAATAATAATAATAATAATAATAATAATAATAATAATAATAACACTCATGATTTCAATCAATGTAAATATCAACCTCAATGGCCTTTGATACCGAATTCTACCTTGGGATTATATATCCACTGGAATTCATGGTGCAGATGGGTTTATTTCAAGTCTAAGATGAAATTCCTGAATTCGAAAGGAATATGCAATGTGACATGTAGCAAATTTGATAGCCCAGTTGGTAGAGTCCTCACAGGAATGGTTCCGGCTAAGTGGCAAAAGTTCGAATCTCTGCCCAGCCAGAAGTTATTACCATAAATGAATTCCAGTGGATATATATTCCCAGGTAGAATTCGGTATCAAATGCCATTATGGTTGACATTTACATTGATTAAAATCAAGAATGTTAGTGATATATATATATATATATATATATATATATATATATATATATATACACAAAATATATATATATATATATATATATACATATATATATATATATATATACATATATATATATATATATATATACATATATATATATATATATATATAATATACGTATACATAAGTCATTATTACAATGACCTACAAAGAAGTTTGACAGAAAACTGTTAAAATAATAATTCCCCAAGAAAATTAAATCAACTGCGGAAACCAAGTAAATCTCAAATTAGTCTGCCGCACTTTAGTAAATTTCAAAATTTCTTTCAGTTTCCTCAGCAGAGAGAGAGAGAGAGAGAGAGAGAGAGAGAGAGAGAGAGAGAGAGGGAGAGAGAGAGAGAGAGAGAAAACATCGTAATCAGCAAGAGTGACTCCCATATTAGCCACTTCGTAAGCTACTCTGAATTTTTACGACGTCTGAAATGACTTTATAGAATGGAAATTAACACAATCGGGGTCAGGAGGAAAAGGGAATAGGAAAAAACCTAATAGAGATTGCAGATCCTAATTCAAGGACATCATAAAACAAAACATTTGTTAGAAATTCAAGCGAAAAATGGAAGTTTTAGTGAGGATTAGAGCAATTACTGGATGTTGTGGTTTGTTTTGTAATTTTAGAAATGTTATGGAAATGGAATGGAAAATATATCACGTCTGTTTTTTCCTGCAAAAAAAAGAAAAAAAAAAAAAAAAAAAAAAAAAAAAAAAAAAAACGTTTATTTACATTTCAGTAAAAGAAATATATACAGTAATACTGACAATTATAGAGCGCAGTGTTGTTTTTTGTGCAATGACAACCTTGATTACTTACTATAATGAGATACTTTTTACATGTAAGAATTATGAACCTGAGTTATCTAACCGTGATGATTATGACTGATTACATTTACATTCGTTTTTATTTGGATATCTTACTTTTATAAATGATAAAGGAAGCTTAGCATTTGACCTTTGCAGTGGTCACTTTCCTCTTGGTAAGGGGTAGAAGAGACTCTTTAGCTTTGGTTAGCAGCTCTTCTAGGAGAAAGACACTCCAAAAGCAAACTATTGTTCTCTAGTCTTGGGTAGTGCCATAGCCTCTGTACCATGGCCTTCCACTGTCTTGGGTTAGCTCTTGCTTGAGGGTATACTCAAGCACACTATTTCATCTTATTTCTCTTCCTATTGTATAGTTAAAGTTTTCATAGTCTATATAGAAAATATTTATTGTAATATTACTTTTCTTAATATATTTTAATTTTTCCTTGTTTCCTTTCCTCACTGGGCTATTTTCCCTGTTGGAGCCACTGGGCTTATAGCATACTGCTTTTCCAACTAGGGTTGTAGCTTAGCAAGTAACAACAACAACATGAATAATAATAATAATAATAATAATAACGATAATAATAATAATAATAATTGTTAATTAAAATCTTGTATGTAAGACAG
>NC_090766.1:19960927-19980927 GCF_036898095.1 Palaemon carinicauda
CTGATATCCCTAACCTTAATGAAAATGGTTAATGATATTTTTAATTAAAAAAAAAATTATAACCTATGTCATCAATGTCAACAAAATAAATATTATTTTCTTTCAACTGTAATAATTAAAACTAGAATCAAAATCTTTTCATTTACCCTTCGTCTCATTCGTGAAGATCAACCTAATATCCTAAATTCTAATAAAAAGGAAACTTCCAAAATATATATTCTGAGAGTTGTACTCTTTACTTGAAAAATGCTTTGACGGTTTAAATATTATTTACTTCCATATTTCCTTTCCTCACAGTGCTATTTTTTCCCTGTTGGAACCCTTAGGTTACAGCCCCCTGCTTTTCATCTAGGGTTGTGGCCTAGCTAGTAATAATAATAATAATAATAATAATAATAATAATAATAATAATAATAATAATAATAATAATAACTGGAAAGCGATTTCTTCACTTCACCTGTATTACAGACCACAAAACAAAAGTAAAAGAAAAGAAATTATAACAATAATAATAATAATAATAATAATAATAATAATAATAAAATAACTTGAAAACAACTTCTCTACTAAAACTGTATTATAGAAAGGTGCTTAAATCTACCCACAAAAAAAAAAATAATAAAGAAAAATAATAATAATAATAAAAAAAAATAACTTGAAAGCCCAGAGTTCCATCTTAGCAATCCCCAGCCTCAACGTGGCCTCTCATCCCGTGGAAGTTGCCATTCACAGTAATTACGTTATTGATCGAGAGATGTCGAGAAAAGCTGCTAATCAAAGGCAATCATGGTAATCCTTACTGATTCGACTGATGCTCTAGAGTGCTGATAAGATGATTATATTCTAGTCAATGCTAAATTCTGACTGCAAATGAGTAGTGAGGATGAACGGCAGATGGATAATGAGAAGGGGACAATTTCAAAGAACTAGCTAAACGACTGATTATATTCTAGTCAATGCTAAATGCTGACTGCAAATGATAGTGAGGATGAACGGCAGATGGATAATGAGAAGGGGAACCAATTTCAAAGAACTAGCTAAACGACGGTGCCAGAGATTAATAACAACATCGGGAATAAGACAATTAATAGAGAGGTTGACAGGTGCAAAAATTTATCATTAATCGAATGCCAAGTCCCAAACCTACCAATTAGCTACGATGGTCAATTTCAGCAATAGGAGAAGCAAACTGTTTGTAACGTAATAATAATGCTTAAAGGAAGAATGATAATTAAGTGATAATAAAAACATGAAATGAAAATTCAAAATACAACATAAATTACTAATAAAACCGCAAAATAACTAGTTATTGATTAAAAATAAAAATATACATTTACTAATTAAAAACACATTATAAATTCTGTACTGAAACCAACACAATAATGAATTATCAAATAAAAAAAACTAATGAGATAAAAAAAATAACCACTTAATAATCACTATAATAAACTATTAATGGAGATGATGATAACAAAAACTAAACGGACACTGAGTAGAGAGCATGCCTTTGCTACGACATTTAGTTTTATTTTGCTCTTAACTCCACTGCGGACTTGTACTTCGATGTAATTTTATCAAAATCTAATGTATTTGTCTCTTAGTCATACCCAAATTGTCCACCTAGTTTCGTTAAAATTGGTTCAGCAGTTTTAGCGCAATGCTGTTCACAAACAAAACAATCCACTACCAAAATATCTGCCATTTACACATCATTGCGATTATTTTCAAAGCACTGCTGCGCACATTATCCAAAATGTTACAGAATCATTATTGGGTCATACCTAACATGACTAGAAAGTTTGGTCAAAAATCGGATCAGTAGTTTTTGTGTAAAGTTGCTCACAAACAAACTAACGAATAAATAAATTAACAAACAAACATACCCTTATTTTGGCGAAGGCAAAAATATTAACAGAAAAATTGTTTCCACACACATCCCAAATAATAACAGTTAAAAATATAACTGAAAAAACATTTAAATCAAATAAATAAGCTAACAAACAGACATACCCTTATTATGGCGAAGGCAAAAATATTAAAAAAAAAAAAAAAATCCTGTTCCCACACACATCTCAAATAATAGAACTTAAAAATGAAAATTTAAAAATTTAATAACCACTGACCTACAACATGGAGATATCCCAGCTGCTTCTTGACGGGCTTCGTGTTAATTTGACACATATAGACGCCCTGGTTCTCCTTATACACCTGGTTGATGGTAAGGACCCAGGCTTGCGCCTCTTGTACAGCCGACACCCTGGGGTTCTTGGTGATGACCTGGGTGGCCACCGTCAGCACCGTCCTCTCGCTCTTGCCCTTGTACATCCATGCCACCTGCAGAGGAGGAGGAGAGAAGGAGAGGCAATGAGACGTGGAAACAACAACGAGGAGTCAGGTCGAAATGGGGAAGTTCAAGGAGGGAGAAATTGGCTTTTGGTGTTCTGTGTCAGACCACGTGGAGTGGCTTCACAATGAGGTAGGAATGACACTGAAATGAGGTTGGAATGACGCCGTTGAGGGCAGCACACTACAGGTATGTCATTGGCGAGGGGTTTCAATTAGCTTTAACTCGTTCGTGTAATACTTTTAATTTTTTTTTTTGGGGTGGAGGGGGGAGAATTCCTGTAATGCGAGGAGACCAGGTCTGCCAAAGGGGTAAAAACATTGAAAATTCTAGAGAAAAACATAAAAGAGAAAACGTTATTTCATTTGCTTAAAAATTGCGCTGGGAAGGAACAAATAAGTTTATGACCAGGAGGATTCAGAGAATAACAGAAAAAAACTAGAGGGGCACTCAGCAGAGCCAGACCTCTGACGAGGCAGCGTATTTCTCGTCCTTTTGCTCGACCTTGACCTTTGACCTTTACATGTATTAAAAGGTTTAGATTTTCATACATTTAAACATGAACCAAGTTTAAAGTCTCTGTGATAACGATGTCCAAACTTATGGCTGATTACGTGAATTGGACATTTTGCTTGAGCGTGTCCTTGCCTTCCAAAATTTAATCATTTCCAGCTCTTTAAATAAAAGTTAATCCTTGCAAGTTTCATTACTTTACGAATAAAACTGTATCCAAGAAGCTGTTCATAAACAAACACACAAACAGACGCGAAAACATATCCTCCTTCCAACTTCGTTAGCGGTGATAAAAAAAAAAAACTAGAGAAAAACAAATGAAATGAAGTAAAAGCAAACGGTTTGTTTACTTTCTTACAATGGCGCTTGGAAGGAACAAATAAAGTTTATGACCATCACCAGGAATTTTGGACTGAAAGGAAGATTCAGAGAATAATATGAATTTTAATATAAATTATCTGACCGTGATTTTTTTCAATGTATATAATTTTAAACCTATTGTTTATTAGGCATAAACATATTTGAAATTGTGCGACTAGCGATATTGCGGGTTATCAAAAAATCATGAAGTAATAATAATCTCTGCTAAATACTACTAATTTACATCCAATAATGAAAGTGATATCTGACTCTTATAATAATAATAATAATAAAAATAATAAAAATAATAATAATAATAATAATAATAATAATAATAAAAATAATAATAATAATAATAATACTAATACTACTACTACTACTACTACTACTACTACTAACAATAATAATAATGATAATAATAATAATAATAAGAAGAAGAAGAAGATGACAACAATAACAATAAAAAAAAAAAAAAAAAAAATCTTACTTGCAACCACGCATGGCGACAGAAATGTTTTAAGTCTGTTTGGTTAATATATTTAACTAAACACTCATATCATTGTCTAAATAAGACACAACAGCGCCTAAGTCCTAATGCACATTCCGACATGAACATATTCAATTAAACAAACACATGAAAATATAAATGAGACAAAACAGTGTCTATGTCATAATGGAAATCCTGAAATGAATATAGCAACACAATATATAAGGTCTTTAAGAATATATATGAATGAAATCAACACTAAATATAATCATGTATATTTCACGAGCAAATGCAGTTATATGTCAAAGAACGCCATTAGCACTGCCTCCATTAACATAATCATCAACTGGCATATCCTTGTTTGGAACTGTCTTATATAACATCAACTTAATCAGGCAACACAAGGTCAACTGTAAATTATACATTTCGGAAAGCCTGAGACGGACACGCTCCCTTGAAGGAGTGACGGCCGAGAGAAAGGTTATGACTCAAAGGCAGGATTCAATCAACTGAGTAACTTTATTAAAGAACACTCTCCTTTATATACAAAACCTCAAGGCAACAGGAATTTTCATGTTCGAGAAACAGACAATGTTAGAGAGGAAACACGCAGACATGTTTATTCTGGTTCTTTATAGTGCGAGGGAAGAGCGCAGATACAAGCATAATATATACAAAATAATTTATGTACGATCGTTTTGACACATGGTTGGTACAAAGGTGGTCGAAAAAAGTGGTATCCCAATTTCCCAGGTCAAAGAAACCTCAAGGGAAGATCCTACTAATAATATTTTACATGATTTTATAAACGTGAAGAGAAATACAATTACCAATTGTTTTCAGCTTGACCAATGTTTCCATAGCCAATAACTGAAGACAAATTATTAATAGTTAATATACGAAATATGTATATTAATGTTGTTACTGTTCTTAAAATATTTAATTTTTCCTTGTTTCCTTTCCTCACTGGGCTATTTTCCTAGTTGGGGCTTCTAGCATCCTGCTTTTCCAACTAGGGTTGTAGCTTAGCAACTTGTGGCCTGGTCGGTAACACCTCTGCCTGGTGATTACCAGAAGAGGGTTCAAGTCCCGCTCAAACTCGTTAGTTCCTTAAGTGTCTGCAACCTTACCATCCTTGTGAGCTAAGGATAGGGGGTTTAGGGGGAGCCTATAGGTCTACCTACTGAGTCATCAGCAACCATTGCCTGACCCTCCCTGGTCCTATCTTGTGTGGAGAAGGGGCTTGGGAGCTGTTCATATGATATATGGTCAGTCTCTAGAGCATTGTCCTGCTTGATAGGGAAATGTCACTGTCCCTTGCCTCTCCCAGTCATGAACGGCCTTTAAAACCCTTTAGAAGGATAAGCGAGTGTGCAAGTTATTACTATAAGCTGTTCATTCGAACCAGAAAAGTATTCAATTGAAAAAAAAACCAAGGTGCAAATTCGATAACAGAATTTACAAGATTGTTTGTTTACGTCAAACTTATTCTCATTTTGCCACCAAAACTTCCATGACTTTTCCACAAGCGCCAATTTATTCATGCAACAAGTCTTTCTGGCAAAAGAATGAAATGTAAAACGAATCGTCCTACTTAGAAGTCTGTATTTTTACCATAGATCACAATAAATCGTATTTTATAAAATTGTAAGGGTTACCAAATACAAGAGAATGAAAATGCAATAACTCTGGATTGTATGACAATGAGGAAAGGTGCACGAAATTCTATGATATCTTTAATTTTACCGATAAAAATAGGCTACTACTACCACTACTAATAATAATAATAACTATAGGGGCACTCAGTTAACCACAGACCTCCACCGTGGCAGCTTATTTCTCGACCTTGACTTTGACCTTTGACCTCAACATGTATTAATTGGCATGGATTTTCATACACTCAAATATGAACCAAGTTTGAAGTCTCTGTGACAACGATGTCCAAACTTGTGGCTGATTACGTGAATTGGACGTTTTTTTTTTTTACCATGACCTAGACTTTTAGCCTTGACCTTCCAATATTTAATCGTTTCTAGCTTTTTACATAACAGTTAATCCCTGCAAGTCTCAATACTCTACGATTAAAATTGTGGCCAAGAAGCTGTTCACAAACACACTCACACGCACATAAGGGCGAAAACATAACCTTCTTCCAACTTCGTTGGCGGAGATAATAATAGCAATTTGGGGGGGGTGGGGGTGGATTGTCTTATAAATAGTACTTGTTAAGTACGCTAATGCCCCAGAACATGGACTGAGCATAGACAATTTACATATTTCAAACACGCAATTGTATATCTTATACAGCTTGAAGATGCATTGTTGACCGAGTTACACAACTACAAAAGCTTAGGAGAGATCAATGGTGCTGATGTAAACTGTCATATCTATATAAGAATAATTATAATCATATCTATGATAATAATTATAATTATATCTATGATAAGAATGATAACAATCATAATTATAATAATATTGATAATTATTCTTTAAGTTGAAGTAAATAGAATATTGGTGAGTCAATCCTGAAAATTATGCAAAGGAAATGAAGATGAATTCAAATTTGTCTCTTTCCAAGAGACATCCAGACATGGTTGCTGAGAAACAGACACAGACACACACATACACACACGCATATATATATATATATATAACACACATATGTATACGCATATATAAATATATATATATATATATATATATATATATATATATATATATATATATATATATATATATATGATGGTTATGTTACAGACGGGAGTTTCATGTTTTCAAATACTGAATCATAATGGATTCTTAACAGAATTTACTCCGCTAAGGGATTATAGACACTTGGGTATGTGTTACAAAGGAAGAGTAAATTCTATTATCATATATATATATATATATATATATATATATATATATATATATATATATATATATATATATATATATATATATATAAAGTATATATATACATACACATATATATATATATGTGTGTATATATATATATATATATATATATATATATATATATATATATATATATATATATATATATATATACACACACATATATATACATACACACACACACACACACATATATATATATATATATATATATATATATATATATAATAGAAAAGTCAAAGAGTAATATATACGAAATACCTAGTAATACAAAAACCTAATATCAAAATTGAATATTCAGGGTAAGTTCATCTCATTCAAACACGTTTTAACGGTGTAAACATATTATCTAAAATACATCCCCATACAGTTATGTTATTTACATATAATAATTCCAGTTATAGAATATATCACTATACATATATTTTGTTTATATATAATAATTCGAGTTATATTAAATTCTAAATTCATCTCCAGTCATATGACGCAAACAAGTGTTTGCTCGAATATCTAGGATCATTTCAGGTCGAAGTCAAAACGAATTTTTCTCAAAATAAAAATAAGAAAAAAGGGGTGTTATTTACCTCTTTCGGGGAAGAGGACCTTCGAAAGCACTCCCCAAGAAAAGCAAAACTCTTCTCGACTCTCTCTTTTATAATTAAGTCCCTGTTTTATTGGAAATCTTGGGATGCCGGTGTCAAGTCAACCAGCCTTTGAAAACTCATCCCAACACCTTCCTTGAAGTCAAAGTTCTGGTAAAGGGGATGTGGGTGGGGGGTTAATAGAAGGGAAGGGGAAAGGGGGAGGGGTGACTTAGGAGACTAGGGGGCTATGCTTTAGGAAGGGGGTGGGGAAGGAAAGGATAGAAATTGGGAGGAGCCGTGGGTGGAAAATAAACTTGGCCCGGCATAACTCTCTATTGAGAGCCTAGATATCTTCTCGGCGTGCCATTTGCAGCCTTAGTGTCTTAGTCCTTAAGGGCGCCTTTTGCCTTCCCGTACACAACTAGAGGCGAGAAGCTTATTGAGAACATCGTTTACTTATAAACTAATGGAATTCGTAACGCCATTCAGTTTACTGGGGGATTTCCCAAACGTTGTGCGCGCCCAAAGACGCTTACGGACACACGAACACACACACACACACACTCTCTCTCTCTCTCTCTCTCTCTCTCTCTCTCTCTCTCTCTCTCTCTCTCTCTCTCTCTCTCTCGACGTAAAGTACAGATTAAACCTTAAATGAACACTGAGAGCAATGAAAATTGGACAATTCTCTCTCTCTCTCTCTCTCTCTCTCTCTCTCTCTCTCTCTCTCTCTCTCTCTATCTACATGTAGACCATGCAGACTAAACTAAATGAACACTGTAAGCCATGAAACATTACGCAAGATTATTCTCTCTCTCTCTCTCTCTCTCTCTCTCTCTCTCTCTCTCTCTCTCTCTCTCTCTCTCTCTCTCTCTCTCATCTACATGTAGATCATGCAGACTAAACCTTAAATGAACACTGCAAGTAATGAAACGTTACGCAAGATTATTCTCTCTCTCTCTCTCTCTCTCTCTCTCTCCTCTCTCTCTCTCTCTCTCTCTCTCTCTCTCTCTCTCTCTCTCTCTTATCTACATGTAGACCTTGAAGACTAAACCTTAAATGAACACTGCAAGCAATGAAACATTACGCAAGATTATTCTCTCTCTCTCTCTCTCTCTCTCTCTCTCTCTCTCTCTCTCTCTCTCTCTCTCTCTCTCTCTCTCTATCTACATGTAGACCTTGAAGACTAAACCTTAAATGAACACTGCAAGCAATGAAACATTACGCAAGATTATTCTCTCTCTCTCTCTCTCTCTCTCTCTCTCTCTCTCTCTCTCTCTCTCTCTTCTCTCTCTCTCTCTCTCTCTCTCTCTCTCTCTCTCTCTCTTATCTAGATGTAGATTAAAAACTAAACCTTAACTCTCTCTCTCTCTCTCTCTCTCTCTCTCTCTCTCTCTCTCTCTCTCTCTCTCTCTCTCTCTCTCTCTCTATATATATATATATATATATATATATATATATATATATATAAAATATATGTACATATATATATATATATATATATATATATATATATATATATATATATATATATATATATATATATATAGATGTAGCCTAGAAGTAATAAACCTTAAATGAATAGTAAGAGCAATGAAAAATTACATAAAATAACTTCCCCTATCCTTCTTTTTTTCTCTCTTACGTATCTATATGTAGACTACAGAGTAAACCTTAAATGATCAGTGAAAGAAATGTAAAATTAAAAAAGATTATATATATCCATGAAAGATGAAAGAGCATTAAAAAAACTATATTTATCATTCATAATTGATCAATTTCCTACCTAATTAGGTTCCATTTCATTTCGCAATAATCATTAAAAATACACTGTCCAACAATATGAATGATTATATCAATAATAACGACCGAATTTACCATTTACTTATCGAAGCTTTGGCATTAAGTTAAATCCCTACATTACATTACCTCCTGCATAAACATTACTACAGTCAATTCTTTTTAGTGAGGCAGATTTGCACCGACTCGCAGGGGTGCTCTTTTAGCTCCGAAAATTTTCCTGATCGCTGATTGGTTGGACAAGTTAATTCTAACCATGTCAGATAGCAGGAAACTTTTCCGAGCTAAAAGGGCACCGCTGCGAGTCAGCAAATGCGCCTCATTAAAAAAAATTGAGTAGCCACTTATGTCTCAGTTTCTTGGGAACAGGGACCTCCAGATAATTTATAAGGTGCTCATCTTTAGAGATAGAAAATTATTATAATAATCCGTCAATAAGGTTACAATATTTATAAATCAGCTGAAAACAGAAGAGCATTGTATTACTACGAAAACTGATATTTTTCGCTTTTATTGTACAACTGGATACCGGAATTCCTGATTAACCTTGATCTGAAGAAGAGCACCCAGCCACACCCTGACTGCTCGGAGAGCTCCTCTGTGTAGCCCCGCCCACCTCTGACATCTCTTCCTACACTAGCTGTTTGGTTACTTGTAGCAAAGTAAGGGTGTCACAAGGTGCACTTCTTAGGACCGATGTGTACCAGCGACTCCTGTGTCCAACTGTAAATTGATTTCAAAGATTTAAAGAATAATAAATACATTGTTAAACACACATGCGCATATATATATATATATATATATATATATATATATATATATATGTATATATATATATATATATATATATATATATATATATATATATATATATATACATATATATATATATATATATATATACATATGTATATATATACATATATATATATATATATATATATATATATATATATATATATATATATATATATATATATATATATAAACCCTGCTCTGAACAAGTGCACCCAGCCACAACCTTCATGGGCAGAAATATCCTTATTTTTGTAGCGCCCACCACTATCTGTTTGGTTACTAACAGCCAAGTAAGGGTTTCACTGGGTGCACTTCTTCGGAGTGAGGTGTACCACAGACTCCTGTGTCCCAGAGAGAGAGAGAGAGAGAGAGAGAGAGAGAGAGAGAGAGAGAGAGAGAGAGAGAGAGAGAGAGAGAGAGGAGAGAGAGAGAGAGAGAGAGAGAGAGAGAAACCTGTGTCCAACTGAACATATTTTCAAAGATCTCAACAACAATAAATTCGTGATTATACACACACACAAGCATATATATATATATATATATATATATATATATATATATAGAGAGAGAGAGAGAGAGAGAGAGAGAGAGAGAGAGAGAGAGAGAGAGGAGAGAGAGAGAGAGAGAGAGAGAGAGAGAGAGAGAGTAGGTGGAAACCCAAGTATTATTTTCTCTAATCATTAAGCTGTTTAAGTTCCCTCTCTCTCCAGTGTATCGGATCCCATTTTCTTGGAAGTTTTTCTTCCCCCCTCGTTCCATCCATCCAAGATTCTCTTTCCAAAGTCTATCTCGTAATGATTACATTGATGAAGTTGGTCCCTGAAGATGGAATCTCTCTCTCTCTCTCTCTCTCTCTCTCTCTCTCTCTCTCAATTCTGTGGCAACTTTTGGAGAAGGGCAGATTTTTTGGTAATGACGTGAAAGATTCCTCTACAAAGATGGTGGAAATTGGATGTGCACGCATGAGGACTCTTCATTAAGATGTGTCAGGGGCATGTCCATTTCATCTTGGAGGGGGGCAGGGGAAGGGGGGATGGGTGGAGGAAAGGAATGGGAGGGGGGTTAGACGATCATCACTCGATTTCTTATATGCTATACCCATCAAGGGAAAAAGATTATTACTGGAAACTTCCCTTGAGGTTTCTTTGACCGGGGAAATTGGGATACCACTTTTTCGACCACCTTCAAGGAAGCTTGTCCGTCCCAGACTTTTCGAAATATATAATTTATAGTTCACCTTCTGTGGCCTGATTAAGTTGCTTTATTAAGATTAGAGTTAAATATAGATATAGATGTGGATTTATATATATATATATATATATATATATATATATATAATATATATATATATATATATATATATATATATATATATATATATATGTATATATATATATGTATGTATGTATATATATATATATATATATATATATATATATATATATATATATATATATATACAGTGTGTGTATATATATTCATACATACATATATATATATATATATATATATATATATATATATATATATATATATATGTATATATATATATATATATATAGATATATATATATATATATATATATATATACATATATATATATATCTATATATATATATACATATATATATATATATATATATATATATATATATATATATATATATATATATTTATAACTGCTTCGTATAAAAGATTCATAAAAGGGTCAGTCTGGAAAACATCAGATTAAAGTCGGGCCTTGAAAGCTAGTAATATTGTTTGGTATGAAATAAATGTGAAAAATTTCACGTGAGCAAAAATTTATGAATAGAATATATTATTTTCAATAAAGCGTTCCTCGGGCTACCATGCTTTTTGCTGGTGAATAAATGTAATAGCTAGGAGAGCCCGGTATAATTTAAGTGTTTGTGAACCAATTTCACGTGATCAAAAAAAATATGAACTTAAACAATTTTACGTGATAAAAAATTATGAAATGATTCAATTTCACGTGTTCAAAAAAATTATGAAATGAACCAGTTTCACGTATTCCAAAAATATTAAATGAAACAATTTCAAGTGATCAAAAACTTTATGAAATAAAACAATTTCACGTGATCAAAAACTTGATGAAGTAAAACAATTTCATGTGATCAAAACATTTAGGAAATAAAAAAAAGATCACGTGATACAAAAATTATGAAATGAAACAATTTCACGTGATCAAAAAATTTATGAAATAAACAATTTCACGTGAATAAAAAATTTATGAAATGAAACAATATCACGTGATCGAAAATTTATGAAATGAAACAATTATACGAGATCAAAAAATTATGAAATGAATCTATTATTTTCGATAAAGCGTCCCTCACGCTACCATGTTGTTCATTGGTGAATAAATATAAAAACCTAAGAGATCAATAACAATTATATAATATTCGCATACTTTCATAGTTTTATAGATTCTTTGGAATTTCACAGCCAAATTATTAGTTAGACGACAACTAATGCAACGTAAATAATCATAGCTCTACCTCTGACTCTTCAAGCTATTAGAAACTTCCCTACCACGCGATCTGCTGGACTGGGGTTCGAGACAGGCTCAAGCTTGATAATCTTTTAGTGTCTGCAACCTCATCTTCCTTGTGAGCTAAAGAGGGAAGGTATAGGTCTACCTGCTGAGTCATCAGCAACCATTGCCTGGTCCTCCCTGGTTCTAGTCTGGATGGAGAAGGGGCTTGAGTGCTGATCATACAGTATATATATATATATATATATATATATATATATATATATATATATATATATATATATATATATATATATATATATGATCAGTCTCTAGGGCATTGTCACTGTTCCTTTCCTTTGCCATTTAATGGGCGACCTTTAAACTTTCTTGACATTTGATGATACATAGTTGGACGGAAAGATTTAATTGATTTCGAAATAGCAATAAATATTTTACAATCAGTAATATATCAACGATGATAAAGTTAAATTCATAAATTAACTATACAAGAAACAAGCTTAATAAGCTCATATGTGAAAACATGCATATAGTTTTATCTTTATATACGTACATGAGGAGAGAGAGAGAGAGAGAGAGAGAGAGAGAGAGAGAGAGAGAGAGAGAGAGAGAGAGAGAGAGAGAGAGAAAATATACTATATATCTGTAGGAACCTTCTCTTAAACACATAAAACATGTTTGGAAATATACTTAGATAACGTGAAACACGAAAAAAGGGCATTGGAGAGAGAGAGAGAGAGAGAGAGAGAGAGAGAGAGAGAGAGAGAGAGAGAGAGAGAGAGAGAGAGAGAGAGAGAGAATGGGGCTCAGATTTGATTTTTCTTTTTATTTAATTTTTTTTTTCAAGTTGGCTATGCGGGGAAGAGCTTACTTATCAGGGCCCACTGCTACTTCCATATATTTTATTTGTTAGTGACACAATTAATAAACAGACAAGTGTCGTCTCAACACTTTCCCTCCCCCACTGTGAGTTCTTATCGTATTTTGATTTCGCAAAGACGCTCAAGTAACACCTTCAGTGCAGTGGCAAGTGTTTCAAGGAGGTTTTATGTGTTAATTTGTTAAAAATTTGTCGTATAAAACCGGTAAAAATCTTGGCATAAATGTTGCCAAACATTTTCCGTTTTAAAAACGGATCAATTGACGTAAAGGAGTGATATTACGGTCACTAACCCGTAAATGAAAATAACAAAGTAGGGTAAAATTACGGTCGCTTGTATTTTACTGAAATATGGCTGAGAACAGTATATTTTTACGAGGAATTTCCGAATAAAATTACGTTTTTTCAAAGTGTAGTTTTCTTATTTAGTGTTATATGCCAAATGAAAAAAATACAAGGAAAGGCGAAAATACAATGTTAATCCAGATATGTTTTGATTTACATACTACGGCAGGGCTCCCTATCGAAAATTTTTCTCCGAGGTATGAGACCAGACACAAAATTGTGATAGCAACATTATAATATTTATTCTACGATAAAAGCGTAAACTATGGCCACCCTGTGTTTGTAGAAAACAAACTTCCGAGTACTTTGAATATACAGGTGTTCTAAATCAATTTCCATTATTTCAGTAAGAACTTTAATCAATTTTCTTTTCAATAATAAATAAAAATTTGTATTACAATTAAATATAGAAGGTATTTTTCCCGAAGGACTTGGAACATCTGCGTATTTAAACTGTCACTCGAAGACCCCCTTCTCTCCCATTTTCCACAAACACAGGTGGCAATATTTTCAGCTGTATTGTTCTGCAAATGTTTGTATGTCTGTTCGTACTTTTACACAAGCACAAATGTTCTGATACTTGACTGAATTAGTCCTAAAGATGATGTTTTGAAGCATAGAAAACGAACAGGTCAGGATTCACATAATCTAATTTTTCCTTATGTTTTTTTTTTATCTTCACATCATGTGTTCCATCCAGATTTACATTCAATGCACACATTATATATATATATATACATATATATATATATATATATATATATATATATATATATATATATATATATTATATATATATATACCGACAAAATCAAGAATTATACCTGTGAAAAAAAACCGGTATACATCTTAATTCCCTAAGATTATTGGTCTACAATTATGTATTTTTTGGATAATAACAACAGTATATTTCACAAGTTCCATCACACCAAAGATAAGTTTGAAAACGATATGAGGTCCAGGTGCCGAAATATATTTAAATTTACATTAGGCACTACCTACAATCACTATTATCAGCATAAAATCTTGAATGAAGAAAATGGTTTTCATTTGATCAGTTTATGGAATATCACATTCGAGAACGTTGTTCCCTTCGAGAATTAACTCATTTTCAAAAAGTGATTGATATAACGTTGGAAAAAAAAGGTTTCCTCACGAATTTATTTAAAATCTTTAAAATTGTTCGATTATATTAAAAGTTATGGAAAGAATATTACCAAGCCTTAAAGCTTGGAGTACTTGAAACTGCATAAATTATGCTAGACAATATTCTACGATGTTTTAAAGGTTTTCTTTGTCATTAGGAGCTGTAGAAGGGTCACAAAGAAACGGGTCCGCTCGACAATCCAATGCCTCTTTAGTCCATCAGCCAAAATACTCAGCCACCCTGCTGGTGTGCTCTACACATCCAAGTAATTCTGAGGAGCAGTGAGATAATGTTAAATTGCAAGCAAAGCGAGCCATAGCGTAGTAAAAACCAGTTGAACTAAGCAACTTATTAGATAACTGAAATATCTTCAAAATATTCACCCAAGCAAAAGGTGTGTGCAACACATCTAAGTTCCGCTTACCAGAATAGAGGAACAATGAGATACTCTTAATTTATGAGTGAAGTGAGCCACAGCGGAGCAAAATCCAGTTGAAATAAGCGACTTATTGGATAACTGATATAACATCAACAACATCAAAATACTAGCCCACCTGGCTGGTGGGTACAGCACATCCAAACACCGCTTACCAGAACAGAGGAGCAATGAGATAATGTTAAATTATGAGTAAAGTGAGCCCCCATAGAGGAAATACCAGTTGAACTAAGCAATTCATTAGATAACTGAAACAACATCAAAATACTCACATGGCTGAGTGTGCAACATATCCAAGTACCACTTGCCATAATAGTGGAGTAATTAGATAATTTTAATTTATGACCGAAGAAAGCCAAAGTAGAGAAAAAAAAACAGTTGAACTAAGTGATTTATTAGATAATTAAAATAACATCAAAATAATTGCCCACATGGCTGGCGGCTGCAACACATCCATGTACCGCTTGCCAGAACAGAGGAGCAATGAGATAATGTTAAATTATGATCGAAACGAGCCATGGTAGAGAAAAAAAAAACAGTTGAACAAAGTGATTTATTAGATATTTGAAATAACCGACTATCGGACGGTCGAAGTAGAATTACAGCCCCCTAGGAAACATTCGAAATAAAGTAAGAGACAGGTATACATGTGTTATTAGACAACCAAAGGTTTTCAATAGCAATATGAATATTCTAAGAAAATTGTAGCGTATGTAGCTTCAATTTTTTTTTCTTCAGAAAGTATATTAATTCGTAATTGCTATTAGATTTTGAATACAAATTCCATTTGTAGATAATCACCACAGAAACTTGCATATTCTTTGTAATATTGATGTAAGTAAAGTAAAATCGGATTGTAAAATTGCTGCAGGCCTGTTGGTTTCCTGCATATCCAATTAAACCAAGATAGTGTCTATAAATTCGCAACGTTGTTTACCAAGTTCAATAACTGAATATTGCACATTACAAACTTTAATCTCTAAACGTACTTCAGAAGTGCCATTCCATTTAATAGATATGTTCAATACATTTACAAGAGAATTCACTGCCAGTTTTGCATACGAATCAACCCTCTTTGGGAATAACTCACGTTACATATTAATGCTTTTTATATGTTCAGCATTGGTGGTCTAGACTGCTGTATCTTTGACCTTTGGTATAGCAGCCACCTCTTAACTGCGGTCGTGGATGCCATGAACATTTGAAGAGGCGTCAATACATTTTCCTTTATTTCGCAAACGAAGTTCCATAAGCTTCATATAGATAAACAGTAGCATTTAAACCACCCAATCTTTCTCTCTCGAGGGGTGGGGGAAGGTAATTAAGGGCGTTTTCCTGTGGGGTGGGGGTGGGGTTTAGGTTGTATTTTCAACCCAGTGATCACTCTCGGTTATCTTATTTCCCTACCATTGGAAAATTTAATCATAGAAACTATAATAGAATTATCCCGAAGAGACTCTTCCGGTTTTAACAAAACATTAAGTGCCATTTCACTTTCGACTGAATATAGGGCAATGATCTGGTTGGTCCTTACAACTTAAATCCTTTCACTGTCAGTGGTGAATTTGACAAAACTTCTGATGTAGGATAATCTGGTTGATATTTATTTATTTGTTTATTAATTTATTAATTCATTGGAAAGCTCTCATCAAAATCTTTCCACAGAATACCAAAGAAATTTTCCTTTTTCATATTTTGATTGTCACTAATGGCAATGAAATGGTTAATAATTATGTCTAAAGCATAATCGACAAGATGTTTGTTGTTTTCAATTTGTAAACAGGGTTCAAATGAACTCTGCGTTTATAAAAAATTATTGTTATCAGATAAAAAAATGACTTCGGAAATGTTTGTTGACAATCAAGAATGGAACATGAAAGTGCAAGAAGATAGGGAAAGCTACATAATTGCAGGTAATCCAAATAAACCTCTCATATTTCACCAAAGAGGGACACTCCATAATCAAACCATTGTTCTCTAGTCTTGGGTAGTGCCATAGCCTCTATACCACGGTCTTCCACTGTCTTGGAGTAGAGTTCTCTTGCTTGAGGCTACACTGGAGCACACTATTCTATCTTATTTCACTTCCTCTTGTTGTTTTGTAGTCTTTATAGCTTATATATAATAGATTTATTTTAATGTTATTATTCTTAAATTTCTCTTGTAGTATATTTCCTTATTTCCCGAGCTATTTTCCCTGTTAGAGTCCTTGGGCTTGTAGCATCCGGCTTCCCCAACTAGGGTTGTAGCTTACCAAGTAATAATAATAATAATAATAATAATAATAATAATAATAATAATAATAATATGAAACAATTTTGATACAAAGACTCAATATTGTTATTGTACCCAATCATGTAATAATATAATCAACATAAAAATGTTGATAAAATACAGATTGAACTGAAAGTAAATAATCTAATTAATTAAATAGCACTTACTTCAGTCGCATCAACCCAGTAAATTAAAACTACCGATTCTGCTCATCAAGTTACAGCGGTGAGATAGAATCTGATTGCTATTCTGTAATAAGATACAGGCTCAGCAACATTTTCCTGATAAAGTTGAAATATAACAATAGGTTCGCTTTTGTAATTTACTCTTATTCGTTACGCAATAAATACAATTTTAGAACTGCAAAATTTGCTAAGATGTATTTGACGACAACAACAATGATAATGATAATAATAATAATAGGAGTAGTAGTAGTAGTAGTAGTAATAATAATAATAATAACAATAGTAGTAGTAGTAGTAGTAGTAGTAGTAGTAGTAGTAATAATAACTATGATGATAATAATAATAATAATGGGAGTAGTAGTAATAGTAGTAGTAGTAGTAGTGGTGGTAATAATAATAATAATAATAATAATAATAATAATAATAGTAGTAGTAGTAGTAGTAGTAGTAGTAGTAGTAGTAGTAGTAGTAGTAGTAGTAGTAGTAGTAGTAGTAGTAGTAGTAGTAATAATAATAATAAAAACTGCAAATATAAACTCCCTTGTGTATAAACTGAAGGTATCGCAGGAAGGAATTCCTGTCGTATTAGTTTACTTACGCTCACCTGGAGTTGAAAGCTTTGAGAGAGAGAGAGAGAGAGAGAGAGAGAGATAGTCGTAGTCATAGCGAGTTAGTCTTTTCAAGAATTCCAATCTTGGCGAAACCCTTTAGAAGTCGGCGTGGCAATTTTCCACCGACTGCTACCTCAAAAAAAAAAAAAAAAAAAAAAAAAAAAAAAAAAAAAAAAAAAAAAAAAATCCGTGACGGGTATGAGTCGAGATGGGCCGTCGCTCTCGCTCAGTTACAGTCTGTTGAGCGATTGCTAAGGGGGAGCAAGCAACGCTCCCCCCCCCCAAAAAAAAAAAAACCCCAACCCCCAACTACGACCCCTCCCAAACCAAAAACCCTCCTTTTTCTCCGTTGCGCGATTCTTGATTGCTGGTCATTCAGCACAGACACACATTCAATCAGATTTGCGCAATCCTTGAATCTTCAATTGGAAAGAGTCTATCCTATCATTCCCGTCTGTCTGTCCGTCCCCTCCGTCTGTCTGTATTTCTGTCAAATATCTCAAAATATCACGCATGTATTTCGAACGAATTTCGAGGCCATGAGACCGGAAAATTTTTCCATCACATTTTGATACAAATCCAGATTCGGGTGTTGCTATATATTTCATTTTGAGGTGAGAGCAGGTGAGATTTAGAATTTGCAGGATGTACGTTATTTATAATGTTATATATTTATTTCATAAATTGGGTATGCTTCCTCATAAACTATATTCTTTAAATGCCATCAATATCTCTAAAATCCACAATGGAAGAAGAAAAGTTTGAAAGGTAAAAACTCATTATTCTATCTTATTTCTCTTCCTCTTTTTCATGAATTTATTATAATTTATATATGATAGATCTATTTTGATAATGTTACTGTTTTTTTTTTTTAAATATTTGATTTTAATTGTTTATTACTTTTCTTGTTTATTTATTTCCTTGTTTCCTTTTCTCACTGAACGGTTTTTCATTATTGGAGCCCTTGAGCTTATAGCGAACCCCTTTTTCAACTAGGGTTGTAGCTTAGCTAGTAATAATGATAATAATAATAATAATAATAATAATAATAATAATAATAATAATAATAATATTCACGATATACTACACACAATCGCAATAAATAAAACTTTATCATTGACGATAAAGCGGTCAAGTAAGAAATCCGCAATGAACTTTCCATATTTCTCCTCCCACTGGTATCTAGACTGGCGTGAAATAAAGATGATAGCAGTGGAGGCGTGGGTGAAGATTGCTCCCAAACCACTGGCGACCCCCCCCCCCCACCCCCCGCCCACCAACCCAGTATTTTCGGCTTCAGTAATGGTCTGATACTGAAGGAAGATGACCTCAAAGGCTGTTTACACATCTTTTGCTCGGCCGAATAATAACGCGAAGCCCAATAGATCAGATCAAAAGGGGCGAGAAATATCTGAGTTGACGTGTTTTCAGGATAAACCGAAAATAAAGTCTTGGAAAAATAACAAATAAGGTGATGCACTATATATGTTTTTTTTAATTCCCATAATAAAAAAGGAAATGTAGGTTTGTCTTGTTTTTATTAGAGAGGTAAATTTTGTGTTTTGTTTAAAACAGTTCAATGGTTAAAAAAAAAAAGAAAAAAAAAGTATTATAAAAAAATGAAAACCAACTACATATGTCTATGCATTCACAAATAATATATATTTACGCTTATATGAGTGTAAGTGTACAGGGGAAGGAAGCGACGACGATAACTTGCCGAACTAAGAAATTTTCAGGTATAAACTGGCATAGAAAGCCAATAAGCAGACGCGAGTGGAAGGACATGTCTGAGTCCTTTGTTCTGCAGTGGACACGC
>NC_090766.1:19988427-19990927 GCF_036898095.1 Palaemon carinicauda
TGAATGCTATCTATGGGAAAATGAATAGATGGTTCTGGCTGGGCATAGGTTCGAGTCCTTTCTCAGCTAGAAGCATTTCTTATAAAAAAAATTTTCATTAGATATGTATTCCCATGGTAGATTTCGATATTAAATGCTATTTGTGGTTGATATTTACATCTAATAAAGTCATGTGTCTTAGTGACAAATAATTACTATAAATAGCCAGGTGTAAATTTAACTTCATACTTAGTACTACGTACATGATTGTTACAGCCTGCGAAGATCTAAACGCAAGGGAGGGTCAGGATCATGAAAAAATTATGCAACATGCACAAAGAACTAATTGAACTACGGTGCCAGATATCAATACCTAGATCATGAATAATAAATTTAAAAGACCGCAAGTTTTGTCGAAAAAAATTAAGCTGAGAGTCAGGAACTCTAGACCAGTCAAGAGAACAATACTTAAAACAATAGAGAATGAAAGAATTAAAAAGAATTCTTCAGAAGAGATTGATCACCGAAAATCTAAAAGGACTTTCTTAATAAGCCCAATTTTTGTGCAATTGAAGAAGAAATAGACCGAATGTATTTCTCAAAGGTAAATTTACAACCGAGAATCACAACTATAATTTCAAAGAAGTTACACACACTATAGTTAAAGAAACCTTATCAATACTGAGATTTGAATGTTGAGGAGCCACTAATCTGAGGCAAATTTCTATCACTGGATTAAGTTACCCGAGATATACACTCAGAAGGAATTGATGTAAAGAGAGTAGGATCATCTGCATATTCAAATACCATGAATTCGAGGCCAAACCACATATTATGTGTATGTAGTATAAAAAGTAATGCGCCAGAATTTTACCCTGAGGAACACCAAATATCACATTCCTATACTCACTATGGTGCCCATGAGCAACAATCTCTTTGCACTATATTACTTAAAAATTCAATAATGAGACTATGAAAAGACCCACCTACTCCAAACTGTCTGGGTTTGAAAACAAGGGCCTCATGATTAACAGGGTAAAAGCCCGCACTAAAATCAAGGCCAATTATATAAACATCCTGGCCATAATCAAAAGATTTCTGTACAGCATTGGAAATAGTAAGAAGTATATCACATACTCCAAGGTTTTTGTGAAAGCAAAGTTACAAACTAGGGAACAGATTATTACCCTAAGCATACCTATTTAGATGTTTTGCCAAAGGCGTAGATAAAAATCTATTCCCAAAATATTTTCTATGTTCTATTTTTCTAGAAAATGTTGACCCAATACATTCAAATAAAGACCTGATAAATAAGCAACTTCTATACTCATATATATATATATATATATATATATATATATATATATATATATATATATATATATATATACACACACATATATATATATACATACATACATATGTATATATATATATATATATATATATATACATATATAATATTCTTTTACCACAACTAGACCAAACCCACCGAGGCAGGAATATGAACTTTTATAGCTGGTGAAATATGCATCATGACCTTTAGAGATCAGACACTGAGGTTTAATGGGGAAAATATGTTCACGATTGGGAATGCAATCAGTAGACATAAAACATTGTTGTGTTTGACTGACTGGTTTCCAGAATCAGAGACATCCCTAAATAATTACAATAATAATCTCAACTACAAAATCTTAATAACACATATCACTTAGAACAATACCCACTGCATAATTTGCATTAATAAAATACTAGGAAATAATACATATAAAACATGACGATATGACATTACATAACACAAATATGCAAATTATTAACCCTTTCAGCGCCACGGAACGTATTTTATCTAGGAGTTCTTTAATCCCTTCAGCACCATTGGACGTATTTACATCCAGCAGTTACCTGATTTTTCTCTTCATTTTATTATTTATGTTATGAAATTCTACAAAATATGCATCAGCATATATGAAAGAAAACGAGGTTTATTCAACTATATGATAATAAATGTTGTAAAGTCCTTTCTTTTATAGCTATTTTACTAAGATGAGTTAAACAAAATGGCCCAAATAGGAGCCCAGGCTTGATTGCCAAATAATTTTGTGAGCATTTGGCACTCAAAGGGTTATATCTACCGTTTTGGTTAAGGAATTGTAATCTGAATAATGCCCCTGGCAATTAAATGGAAAGTATTTCCCCACATTGAGTACCCCTGCACAGCTAAATGATGTTTCACCCGCTCCTTACCTAACAAGCAGTGAGTGGACATTCAATTGTCCCAAAAATTTTCTAGATTTGATGAAAAAATTACAGGAATCTAATATTGACCGGAAGTATATGCAAATAATAACCTCCTCTTTGGATATCTGAACCACTTATTAGTGGACCAAATGACCAACAATTTACCTTAAATGGAGATGCATTAAATATATAATTAAATTTTCTCACAATAATACTTAGTATCACTGTTTCAACTCTTCTTAAAGTGTCCTACGCAATGAACCTAAGATGAGACACGAATAAC
>NC_090766.1:19995927-19998427 GCF_036898095.1 Palaemon carinicauda
ATAAATGCTGCAGGATGTCCCGGATGAGATCCTTCCCCCCTTTTTTATCTTACTAGCCTTTTCACTCCCCTCCCCCTTCAGGAGTTTAGAAGCAACTGGTGGTAGTGAGACAGAGACTGAGAGTGAAATAGAGAGAAACCGAATTCAGAGAAGTAAGGAACGTAAAAAAATTTTTGGGAGTAATATTGTTTTTTGGGTATATAATATAAATATTTTATGAATTTATTTTCATGGGTACTGTGCGAGTTTCTTAAGTAATGTTCATTGGAAACGTCCCTGCCTGCCGTTCTTCTGGACGGGAGATCGAGTACCGTTCAAACTCGATAGTTTCTTGTAGTGTCTGCAACCTTACCCTCGTTGTGAGTTAAGGATGAGTGGTTTTGGAGAGCCTATAGGTCTACCTGCTGAGTGATCAGCATCCATTGCCTAGCTCTCCCTGGTACTACCTTGATTGAAGAGGGGACTTGGGCGTTGATCATATGGATATAAGGCCAGTCTCTGGGGCAATGTCCTTCTAAGACATTGTCACTGTCTCTTGCCTCTGCCATTCATGAACGGCCTTTAAACTTTTAGGAAACTACTGATACAAGATCAGCCATCATAAATGAATGGATATATATACAATAAATGTTATAACAATAGCAATGGATTTTCATTTTTATACAACAACCTTATACAAAAATATATTGAAGTTGGAAAAAGGAGGAAGAGAATATTCCATAAGTGGATAATTAAATAGACGGAACTTCTAACATCTCCACATTCTCAAGACGATAAAAGAATCAACTATGGCCTCCGGATAATTCCGAGTGAAAGAAGGAGTGATGTCGAAAAGCAGTGAGCTGTGTTGGGGTTTTAAAATATAATGTGGTAGATAGTATTACTATCATTATCATTATCATTACAGGCTAAGCTACAACCCTAGTTTGAAAAGCTAGATACTTTAAGCACTAGGGCTCCAACGGGGAAAAATAGCCCAGTTAGGAAAAGAAACAGGGAGATAAATAAACTATAAAAATGCAAAAGCAAAAGGAAGAGAAATAAGATAGAACAGCGTGCCCGAGTGCATCCTCAAGCAAGATAACTCTAATCCAAGACAGTGGAAGGCATGGTACAAAGGCTATGGTACTACCATAGACTAGAGAACAACGGTTTGATTTTTAGAGTGTCCTTCTCCTAGAAGAGGTGCTTACCATAGCTAAAGAGTCTCTTCTACTCTTACCAAGAGAACAGTAGCCACTGAACAATTACAGTGAAATACTTAATCCCTTGAACAAAGATGAAGTGTTTGGTGATCTCACTGTTATCAGGTGTATGAGGACAGAGGAGAATGTGCAAAGAATAGGCCAGATTATTCGCTATATATATAGACAATGACAAAATGAGCCGTAACCAGAGGGAGGGATCTACTGTACAGTAGTACTGCCTGGTAGTCAAAGGACGAAATAACTCTCTACCGGTAGGAAATCATTGTAAGCAGGATAGAGAAAAGGCAGGAGGTAAAACAGAATGAGCACTCGTAAACAGTGAATAATAGCAACCTGGATTAAGAAAAAGATACAAAGGAAGGAAAACAGAATAGGCACTCGTGGAGAGAGAATAATATTACTCAAAATAGAAAAAAATAGAAGAAAACCAGAATAAGCATTCGTAAACAGTGCATCATAATAACCAGGATACAGAAAATGTAAAAGGAAAAACAGAATAAGCACTCGTAGATAGTGAATCACAGCAAGCAGGATAGAAAAAAAGCAATAGGGAAATCAGAATGAGCATTTGAAAACATTAGGAAATGTCGAATAGTTTCTTTTGGGTTCATTATATAAAGAGGAGAGATCAACACGTCATTAACTTACGAGAACATACGGTTCTTTTAAGATCGCCCCACACACAGGTGGGACACGGGCTCTTGCGTTTGCAGCCCGTATAAAAAAAAATGGGGGTCGCAGACATTTGGATGAGTTGGTGAGGATTCATCTCACTGGGGAGAGGGGATAAACACCATGCTGGATCGGCACGGGGAACACAGAAAAAGGACAGGATGATAATGGAATGAATGCAGCCATAAACACTCCAGCGATGACGGGACAGGGGGGGGAGGAGATGTCGGATATAAAGTCTACGGGTACTAACCGCCGTACTTCATTACACGCTATACACAACACCTCTTCGGGCTTGGAGACACTGCCTTTTTCAGGGAGCTCCTCTCTGTTTGAGAGAGAGAGAGAGAGAGAGAGAGAGAGAGAGAGAGAGAGAGATGAGGTAACAATGATATAATGCAGAGACTAGTATGCAATGTAAAACGAAGCGTAACTGAGAAGCGATCAACGAAGGGGAGTCGTTGTCACAGTTCAGATGGCCAACTAAAGTTTTAGAGAATAACGATACAGAGAATCGTCCTTGGTATTGTTCCTACGTATGGCAAGTAATAAATTAATGCTGGAACCCAAACATCAGAACGTAGGATTGTCCTATGATAATTGGGGCTTGACTTGAACTT
>NC_090766.1:20008427-20010927 GCF_036898095.1 Palaemon carinicauda
ACACTAACGAGTTTGAGCGGGATTCAAACCGCAGTCTGGCGATCATCAGTCAAGGACGTTACCACATCGGCCACCACATCGTTGCTCAGGATTAAGTGATCCATGAAAATCATTGTTTACACTTATAGTTTTGTTTCTATTTATAGCGCCCGAATACATCCCTAGTATGTGCTATTGCATTAAAAATAGTTCTGCCTTGACATAAGACAGTTCATGGGATTTAAAGAAAACAGAAACTAAAAAGGAATTCTTGCAAAATGTCATCAAAGGGAGGTATTTGAGAAATGTTACTTTTAGCAAAGTACTATAAAAGTCGTAGGGAATAAGCAAGTCCAGATAAAGGATGCAAGTTAATTCAATTGATAACCAATATAAGATAGGAGTGACTAGAAATGCTATGATTAATGTTATGTAAAAAGCATTCCATGACAGTAAAAACTGTATATATACACACACACACACACACGCACATATATATATATATATATATATATATATATATATATATATATATATATATATATATATATATACACATATATATATATAAATATATATATATATATATATATATGTGTGTGTATATATATATATATATATATATATATATATATATATATATATATATATATATATATATATATATATATATATACAGTATATTGAAGATCCCTTGTCACTAACACGTGGTTAATATTTACAGACACAACCACATATCAAACACGTACATACACACACATATATATACACGTGTGTGTGTTGAGAGAGAGAGAGAGAGAGGAGAGAGAGAGAGAGAGAGAGAGAGAGAGAGAGAGAGAGAGAGAGAGAGAGTGTGTGTGTGTGTGTGTGTGTGTGTGTGTGTGTGTGTGTGTGTAACTCAATCTAATATCAGTTAAATTATCTACTACACAGACACAAAGTCAGACAATTCCTTCAACTCAATCTATGACTTGAAGCTCACATCAAAGAATATAAGTAATGTTGAGATATCAGAGGAAGAATTTCGCGAAACGATAATCTTGTGAGAATTGAATCTCGACACGATATACTAATATGAAATTCTTTCAAAGTCATTACTATTGTAAGATGTTACAGGTGAGCAAGGTTGGCCACAAAGTTCTTGCTCTGCCTAAATCTAATTTGCTAGAATCTAATTGTTTGATTTGGCATTGAAAAGCTTATGTATATATATATATATATATATATATATATATATATATATATATATATATATATATATATATATATATATATATATATATATATATATATTGTATATTTACGTATGTATATGGATAAAGAAATTAAAAATAACTTTCTATAATTTGAATATATTTGAGAATGTTCAGAAGTCTTTAGAAAAATGTATATTTACCTTGCAAAAGATGGATATATATATATATATATATATATATATATATATATACGATTAATTTCTATGGTTAAATCTTTATTATAAAGATATGGATTATATTTCTGATCGAGAATGCCTTTAACAGTTTCTATTTTAGAATGGAATAAAACAAATCTCTCTCTCTCTCTCTCTCTCTCTCTCTCTCTCTCTCTCTCTCTCTCTCTCTCTCTGTACGATATCAAGGTCCCTACAAAGCTGCCATGAATCATTTAAAAATACCACCAACCAGACTCGCAAAGGTTTTCCGGAGGTATTCGAAGTAAATATCCCACTGAGATAAGCAGACACGAAGGAACTTGATAGACGTCTGACACTGGGGATAGTATCTCCAGGAGATGTATATTTGAAGAGAAGAAGAAGAGATGGCGAAAATAGAAATGATCAAGGCTGAGAATGGCTTTTATCATTCTTGAGGACGAAGGTAAGATAATGTAGCTTGAGTATAAAAATAAACACGACACGGGAGGTCTTCTTTAGCTGTAAATACAAGCGAACTTCTTGGAAAGCTTCAATATTCTATTATGAACAGAAAAATAGATTGAACTAGAGTGGAACATAGTAGAGAGCATGCCTTCGCCAATTCTATTTTGCTTTTACCTCCACTAAGAAATTGTATTTCCATTTGATGGATTCTCAAAATCTTATAGATTTGCCCTTAAGTCATACCCCATTGGATTTGGTCCATTAGGTCTTACGTAATGGTCAAAAAAAGAAAATATATATATATATATATATATATATATATATATATATATATATAGCTTGAAAATTATTTTCAAACTACTCTTGCATACTTGTACTTAGATGAACTTTATCTAAATTGTTACATATTCATCCTTGCGTCATACCCAACATGACTTCCAAGTTTGGTCAAAATCGGTAAGGCAGTTTTAGTGTGAAGTTCCTTGCAAACAAACACACAAACGACGACGGGGTGAATACATACCATCAAAAAAAAAAAAAAAAAAAAAAAAAAAAAAAAAAAAAAAAAAAAAAACCAATATAAAGGCCTGTGGTCCTTATAATTCCCAAAGTAAAATAAGAACCCTAAAGCCTTTAATGAACTAGAAGAGCACTCTGAGAGTT
>NC_090766.1:20018427-20023427 GCF_036898095.1 Palaemon carinicauda
TAAATGGCAGAGGCAAGGGACAGTGACATTGCCCCATCAAGCAGGACAATGCCCTAGAGACTGACCATATCACATATGATCAGCGCACTCTCCACCCAAGCTAGGACCAAGCAGGGCCAGGCAATGGCTGCTGATGACTCAACAGATGGACCTATAGGCTCCCCGAAACCCACCATCCTTAGCTCACAAGGATGGTGAGATTGGAGCGATCAAAGGAACTAACGTGTTTGAGCGGGACTCGAGCCCCAGTCATGCAATCAGCAGGACGCTACCATCAGGCCACCACAACCCTGATCATATGTATATATGGCCAGTCTATAGGCATTGTCACTGTCCCTTACTTCTGGCATTCATGAGCGACCTTTAATCCTTGAAGGGATGACCCGAAATATCCCTCTGAAGGGAATACGTCGGAGGGCAATCTAAATGATTCCGCGTTGGATAACATCATCACGACGGGTCCTCCTCAATCTAATTGGAACAGTTAATCGTTAACTGTGACACGATTAATCTCCCCAAAGTTCCGAGGTCAATAATGGATTGGCGACAAATCATTCATGTTTCGAACGGAAGCCTTTCTTATTCCCATGCTTCCGGGTCCTTCCATTTACAGAGTTGGGATCGCTGGCTGTGTGTCTGTCAGTCTCTTGACTAACATACAAGCATTTTCACTTACTTATAAGCATAAAACATGTTATTAGCTGTGATAATTAATTATTAGCTGTGATAATTATTTCTATTATAAAATTTGATTCTCCTAAACGTTTAATGAACAAAAACCCGATTGAAAATTCTCTCTCTCTCTCTCTCTCTCTCTCTCTCTCTCTCTCTCTCTCTCTCTCTCTCTCTCTCTCTCTCCAATGCCATCTCTTTGGCCCATGCATTGTCATTTAGGGGTAATAAATCTTCCTATTTAACAATTAACAAATCCCATTAGTTGCAATGCAAAGGCAACAAAAACCTTAAATAGTCTGGAGCCTTGCACAATAACTCTGTGTAAATGCAACAAAATAACTACAAGAAGCAGATTATCTCACGAATAGACATCACTCTCAGTTTGTGTTGGATACCTTGTCCACCATTGGTTAAATTTGCGTAAAAATTCCGCCTCTTCCTCCCATAACATTCTACCAAATACAGCTACCTAACAAACTGAACCGACATCATAAGCTCACAAAGTTCGTTGGTGAAGGTAAAAATATAATTCTAGAACATAAAACAACAACTGAACAATATAAAAAAGTACTATATTCAAACATCTATGGATGAATTATTATTATTATTATTATTATTATTATTATTATTATTATTATTATTATTATTATTATTATTATTATTATTATTATAACAAGATAAGCTACAAACCTAGCTGGAAAAGCATGACGCTATAAGCCCAAGGGCTCCAACAGGGAAAAATAGCCCAGCGAGGAAAGGAAACAAGGAAATAAATAAACTACAAGAGAAGAATTAACAATCAAAATAAAATATTCTAAGAAGAGTAACAACATTAAATTTGATCCTTCACATAAAAAAAAACAAGATATAAAAGACAAGAGGAAGGGAAATAAGAAAGAACAGCGTGCCCAAGTGTACCCCCAGGCAAGTGAACTAATCCAAGACAGTGGAAGGCCATGGTATAGAGGCTATGGCACTACCCAAGACTAGAAAACAATGGTTAGATTTTGGAGTGCTTCTCTGAGAAGAGCTGCTTACCGTAGCTAGTGAGTATCTTCTGCCAGTGTTTTTTTTCTTTTTTATCAGTAGTGTATATTATACACAAAAGAAATAGAAGACGTTGGTTGCACTACCGTTGAATTCCCAAATTTTGATGTACATTATTAGAGAACATAATGACAATAGATCATGTTAGAATATACCAGATAACTATTTAAGTAATAATAATCAGAACCGCAAACATTTTGATATACATAAATACGCATACACAGATATCAAATGGCAATACGACGCAAATGCACATACACAAGTACATACTCACACATATCTCCATTTCCTTGCGTAGACTTGACATTAACAAATACACCCATAGAGTGTATCTCTTTTTCCTTCCATGATAAAAATGTTTTCATGATTTTACTCCCACTATCATACTTTCTAGTGACCTTCACGACCCAGATACCGCCTAATTCACTAAGAGGATCACTAGTCAACCGTATGCCTAATGCTGGGAGCTTTTAAAAAACAAAAATAATAAAACATTTCAATACCTTTTCTCCAGAACTCGCTCGGGCTCGTTCCATAGGCGCAAACAGAGACGTAATTCTGCTCTCTCTGACAGAAATAGATTGATGACGAAAAATCGCACATTGCAATCAAAGATGTTTTCGGAAATTGGAGAGATGTGTTTTTCGAATACCGAATTGTATTTTGAGGAAATCAGGCGAAGTGATGGTAAGCACTTTCAGATTGAAACAAAATTGTTCCTATGTTTAAATGCATTTTGAAATAAAAACTTTCTGTATTTAAACACATTTTGAAATGATACAAGTAAAAAATAAAACAGTTTCTGTGTTTAAATGCCTTCTGAAATAATAAAAGTTAACAAAACTGTTTCTGTGTTTAGATGTATTTCAAAATAATACCAGTAAATAAAGTTTTTCGTGTCTAAATGCATTTTGAAATAATGAAAATAAACAAAACTATTTCTGAATTTAAATGAATTTTGAAATTAATAATGTAAACAAAACTGTTTCTGTGTTCAAATGCATTTTAAAATAATAACAGTAAACAAATCTTTCAGTGTCTAACTCATTTTGAAATAATGAAAGTAAACAAAACTGTTTCTGTATTTGAATACATTTGGAAATAAAAAAGCAAACAAAACCTTTTCTGCATTTAAATACATTTTAAAATAATAACAGTAAACAGTAAATTGAAAGTAGAGGGGCACTCAGTAGAGCGCAGACCTCCACCTCGACAGCTTATTTCTTGACCTTTTGCTCGACCTTGTTCTAGACCTTTGACCTTAACATGTAATAATTGGCGTGGATTTTCATGCACTCAAATATGAACCAAGTTTGGAGTCTCTGTGACAACGATGTCCAAATTTATGGCTGATTACGTGAATTGAACCTTTTGCTTAACCATGTTGTTGACCTTTGACCTTGACCTTCAAAAATTTAACCATTTCCAGCGTTTTACATAACAGTTAATCCCTGCAAGTTTCATTACTCTACGATTAAAATTGTGGCCAGGAAGCTGTTCACAAACAAACACACATTACAAACACACAAACAGGGTCGAAAACATAACCTCCTTGCAACTTTGTTGGCGGAGGTAAAAATATGAACTTTGGCTGTGACTCGGAATCATATCTAGAATGACCAAAACTAAAAACCAACTGTTTGCCTCTTAACTTACTGTAAAAAAAGTCACCATACAAGGACATATATATGTATATATATATATATATATATATATATATATATATATATATATATATATATATATATATATATATATATATATATATATATATATACACACATATATACATATATACACATATATACATATATATATATATATATATATATATATATATATATATATATATATATATATATATATATATATATACATATATATATATATATACATATATATAATTTTTAATGCTGATCATTATTTACAAAAGAAATATGACCTAAAGATGAAATTATTTATCTAAGGTTACCAGACATGGGAACTATTCTCAGGAGTTTGATGTTGCCAAAATTTCAAACTGTTTCTGTGCATTTTATATAGCTATCATATACTTTTCATATCTTATGTTAATATGTTAGAAAAGTTAATAACAAATTAAAATTACAAATTAAGTGATAACAAAATAAAATTTGCGAATCTTGTTGATATTGCATGTGCAACTTTTTGTATATTTTCTTCTTAGGATGAGCAAATCTTTATTTACATTGCAAATGTTTCTCTTGCAACGAAGACACATTTCAACTGAAACTATTCGATCTCGTATGTTTCCTAAGCTACCGATTAGAATTGACTGACAACTTGGAAATAACTGAAACTTTGGTTGCTTATTTTAGTAACTAGAAGGGCACTCAGCAGAGCACAGACCTCCGCCGCAGTAGTTTATTTCTCGACCTTTTGCTTAACCGTGACCTTGGCCTTCCAAAATTTGATAATTTCCAACCTTCTATATAACAGTTGACTCCTGAAAGTTTCATTACGATTAAAATTGTGGCCAGGGGGCTGTTCATAAACGAACAAACACACACAAACAGGGGGTAAAACATATAACCTCCTTTCAACTTCCTTGGCGGAGGTAATTAAATTACTTGGCACACTGCTCTTTGTGTTTCGAAGTACTTTCTTCTTCTGATCAGCAAGTTTGAATGACAAGGGTTGCCCCCTACTGGAAACGTTCCTGCCTGGCATTCGCCGGACCGGGGTTCAATCACGCTCAAACTCGATAGTTTCGTGTAGCATCTGCATCCTTACCATCCTTGTGAGCTAAGGATAGGGGTTTGGGAGAGCTTATAAGTCTACCTGCTGACTCATCATGAGCCATTACCTGACCCTCTCTGGTCTTTGCTTGGGTTGAGAGGGGGTTGGTCGCTGATCATACGTATTTATGGTTAGTCTATAGGACATTGTTCTGCTAGCTAGGGCACTGTCACTGGGCCTTGCCTCTGACATTCATGCGCGGCCTTTAAATTCTTAAACCTTAAGAGAAGAACGAGAAACGGTGACCCCAAAGTGACCCAATTGGGCGGGAGTGCCGTTAGGTGATAACTGCGAGGTGATTTCAATGCTCCTAACTTTATTCCAACGGATCATAAGTTTCTATACAAGCCGTTCCGAGCAAGAACGTCACAAAAATTCAAACAAAATCATTCATGAACAGGCAGGCTTAAACAGGGTGTTTTTAGAGCAAGGGGAGAGCGATATATACAGACAACAAAAATACAGTTACAGTGTACGAGTGTGTGCGAAAAACGTTCGGTACAACTGTATCAGCGTTTATA
>NC_090766.1:20033427-20035223 GCF_036898095.1 Palaemon carinicauda
GGACCAGGGAGGTTCAGCCAATGGTTGCTGATGACTCAACAGGTAAATCTCTAGGCTCATGAAAACCGCTTTCTAAAGTTCACAAAGATTGTGACGTTGCAGAAACTACTGCCAAAGGCAAGGGACAGTGACAGAGTCCTAGAAACTGAGCATATATACGTATGATTCTCTTCCCCAAGATAGGACCAGGGAGGAATAGGCAATGGCTGTTGATGACTCAACAGGTAGATCTATGGGCTTCCCAAATCCACTATCTCAAGTTCACAAAGATTGTGAAGATGCAGACACTACTGCTAGAGGCATGGGACAGTGACAACGTCCTATAAAGTGACCATATATACGTATGATCATCTTCCCCAAGTTAGGACCAGGGAGGTTCAGCCAATGGTTGCTGATGACTCAACAGGTAAATCTCTAGGCTCATGAAAACCGCTTTCTAAAGTTCACAAAGATTGTGACGTTGCAGAAACTACTGCCAAAGGCAAGGGACAGTGACAGAGTCCTAGAAACTGAGCATATATACGTATGATCATCTTCCCCAAGCTAGGACCAGGTAGAGCCAGACCACGGATGCTGATGACTCAGCAGCTACACCCACAGGCTTCCCAAAGCTCCCCGTCCTTAGCTCACATGGATTGAGAGGTTGCAGACTCTACAAGAAACTATCGAGCTTGACAGGGACTGGAACCCCAGTCCAACAGATCGCCAGGCAGGGACCTTTCCAATAGGTCACCAAATCCCCGAATATTCTATATGTTGTTATATGGCAAATTTTCGTTCGGATAATACATTTATTAATAGGACCTTGGTCAAGCTAACATCTGATTTATGTTTCTGGCTGACTCCTCAACAATAATATTCATCGATTGACTGATAAATAACAATAAACTATAAAAAAAATCTAGGAAAATCACGATTAAATATTTCCTATAAAAGTAAAAATACGAACCACCATACTTTAATCATTTCTTCCTTAAGGAAAACAAAAGTAAAAAAATATACATACATACATACATACATATATATTATATATATATATATATAAATATATATATACATATATATATAATATATATATATATATATTTATATATATATTATATCCAATTAGATCAGGTTTAGAGTATTGGAAACTGTATTGCAATGCGTTTGACGGGAGTTCGAGCCCAGCTCAAGATCGATGGTTACTAGTAGGTCTGTAACCTCACCGTCCTTGTGAGCTAGGAATGGGGAGTTTGGGGAGCCTATAGGGTTACCCGCCGATTCGCCGTGTCATCAGCGGTCATTGCCTGGAACCCCATGGCCCTAATATGGATAAAGAGAGGGAATGTTCTCAAAGTATTTTAATTGTTCATTAATTCTCTAGTATTTCATTCATTTCCTTTCCTCAACTGGCTATTTTTCCTTGTTGGGGCCCTTGTGCTTATAGAATCCTGCTTTTGTAATTAGGGTTGTAGCTTAACTAATAATAATAATAATAATAATAATAATAATAATAATAATAATAATAATATGTCCGGTCTTTAGGACATTGTCCCATCCTTTGCCTCTGCTACTCACGAGGAACCTTTAAACATTTTGCTTTTGTAACTAGGGTTTGTAGCTTAACTGATAATAATAATAATAATAATAATAATAATAATAATAATAATAATAATAATATTATAATAATAATAATAATTAATAATAATAATAATAATAATAATAATAATAATAATAATAATAATAATAATAATAATAATAAAGTCCAGTCTTTAGGACATTGTCCTGTCCCTTGCCTCTGCTACTCATTAGAA
>NC_090766.1:20035723-20038223 GCF_036898095.1 Palaemon carinicauda
GCTTGCCATTAAATAGAAGTAACAGTATTGTTACATTTTGATTCGCTTGTATGTATCAGAATATGTGTGGTAATTGAAAGTTGTTGGTTTGTGTATGCGTGGTATTTGTGCTTGTGTATACATGTGTTTACACATGCATAATTTTCAGTGTGGTTGCCAAAAAACATTACACATTAATAAAAATTATAAACATTTTAGGTAAGCATATTTACATGTAATTATATATAAATTGTAAGTATATTCATATATACGTATATAATTTCTATAACTACGTACATACATATAAAAGGACAATAATTATTATATAAGTTCACCCAGGAACACCCAAACTTTTAGGGAGCAATACAATGCTTTTCTGATAAAAAAAAAGAAAAAAAATTAGATATATACAAAATAGGTAATAAAAAAACAAATAGCCTGTAAAGGTAACGAGAAAAGGGAGAGGTTCATATATATATATATATATATATATATATATATATATATATATATATATATATATATATATATATATATATATATATATATATATATATATATAAAAATATATATATATATATATATATATATATATATATATATATATATATATATATATATATATATATATACAAACCCATAGAAACGAAGAACCAAAAAAAAATGTAAAAGGTAACGTGAAAAAAAATTCATTGTAATATACAAGAAAAAAATAACTAAAAAAACAAACAAACAGATAAATGCAAAACCAAACAAACGAAGAACAAAAACAGCACTCAAATTTACATAGACAAGTGAGTATAGTACTAATGGAATTATCAACAGGCTCTTGAGACAAATAATTCTTGCTTTAAGGGGAACACCCAATATACAGTCCCCGACCCTCCACTCACACAGAAATATAGCAGAAGATGAAATTTCCTTTGGGTATTTTAGAAATAGTTTGAAATCCCCAAATCAACAGAGAAATATAAGAAAAATACTTTCAAAAACGTGATGGAGATGAAACACCTATTTCAATAGTTCAAACTTGCAACAAATGTTTTTATGTTGAACAGGCTGACATAAGTCTCTTTTTATAGTTTATTTATGAAGGATCTGTTTTGATGTTGTTGCTGTTCTTAAAATGTTTTATCTTCATTGTTCATTAATTCTCTTGTAGTTTATCTATTTCCTTATTTCCTTTCCTCACTTGGCTATTTTTCCCTGTTGGAGCCCTTGGGCTTATACCATCCTGCTTTTCCAACTGGAGTTGTAGATTAGCTTGTAATAATTATAATGATAATAATAATAATAATAGTAGTAGTAGTAGTAGTAGTAGTAGTAGTAGTAGTAGTAGTAGTAGTAGTAGTAGTAGTAGTAGTAGTAGTAATAATAATAATAATAATAATAATAATTCCTATTGAAAAGATGAGATACAGCTCGGAGTTGTTAAGCCACAATTTCAAGCAGAAACTATCCGCCGATTATTATAATATATATATATATATATATATATATATATATATATATATATATATAATATATATATATATATATATATATATATATATATATATATATATATTATATATATATATATATATATATATATATATAATAAATATTCATTGACCAAAAAATTGGAGAATCTATGGATATGTCACGCCAGGTGTCTTTTATGGCTACTCTCATTGCTGAGAGAGAGAGAGAGAGAGAGAGAGAGAGAGAGAGAGAGAGAGAGAGAGAGAGAGAGAAATTTCTCATACTCAGATGGAAAGGGTAGAATTACTTCAATTTTGCGCATTGGTAAATAATGGAATAATAGCTATTACTTCAATCAATTTGAGTTAAGAATAGGAATTAGCTATTTTCTTATAAATAACAAATAAAATAAACATAGAACATATAACATCTTTTCGTTGGCAAGTAATGATGAGATAGACAAAACAAATCAATCTATTCGAAATGAAAATTGAAAACAAAACTAACATATATTTAATATGTTTATTTAATATATTTATATATTTATGGCAAAGAAAAAGAGCAAAATCTAATTATTCTTTGTTCTAGATAATTCATTTCTTCCTCTCCATTACAAATTAAGGGCAACATTGACCATGAACTAAGGTGAAACAAAAATAATTCTTTTCTTTTTCAAAAGAAAATTAGTTGATTTGAGTTAATCTTACCACAAATAGAGCAACAGTTAAAGAAATAATTTTCCTTTTCTCCTGACGAGAGCTGAATACAATTTAACCGGCATTCCAAAAAAAAGGGTGGAAAAAGAAATATCTGGAAATAAAAGTAAACGAAAAATTACATACTTTACCATGGATTAGAAAAATATAGAAAACAGGAAAAGACATTAGGCATCGTTTTCTCTAATGAAAAATATTGCACTTCAAGAAGAAAAAATAAATTAATTTTTCCCTGACAAAAAAAGAAAAAGAAAATGAAAAAAATGGAGAGAAATTTCATTCCATCTTTTTCCTTAGATATACATGTTCCGTGAATAAAAGAATAATAAAATAAATTAAAG
>NC_090766.1:20058535-20061035 GCF_036898095.1 Palaemon carinicauda
GAGAGAGAGAGAGAGAGATTCTCCAAATAGTTACACGTTTAGCCTATACGCTCTAATTTGGATCGGGCAATGAAGCTGTGTTTGTTGGAGAGAGAAGAGAGAGGAGAGAGAGAGAGAGAGAGAGAGAGAGAGAGAGAGAGAGAGAGATTCTCCAAATAGTTACACATAATGGCGAGAGAGAGAGAGAGAAAGAGAGAGAGAGAGAGAGAGAGGGAGAGAGAGAGAGGGAGAGAGAGAGAGAGAGAGAGAGAGAGAGAGGGAGAGAGAGAGAGAGAGAGAGCGAGAGAGAGAGAGAGAGAGAGAGAGAAATAAGTCTTGGAAAAATTAAAAAAGCGATAAGAAATATCCTTCCATTTCCTAGGGCCAAAGGGGGAGACGGCCAAAATTATTGCCCGCTTCACCTTGGTCCGGAAGTCATTTAATCAAAATCCCAGGTGATGTTCAACTCCGTTATTGGAAAACAAAACTTAATGAATAACTCGATTAAATTCTTCTTCAATTCATTGTCCTTCATCTCTTGTAGAAGTGGGGTTTTTCATTCGTTACTTTTGGATTTAATTCTTTGAGACAATAGTATTGGTATATAAGTTGAGAAATTTAATTCCTTATTCGACCAGAAAAATTACATTTACTTGAAGAGAAAAAAAGCATTATTCAAAAATAAAAAACCCGCGATGGAAATTTATTTCTTTATTAAAAAAAAAAAAAAAACTTAAAGGAAAAAAAATGGACTTTTTAAGAATAAAACTCACGATGGAAATTAAATACTTTTTTCAAAAAAAAAAGAAAAAAAAGAAAAAAAAGAAAAAAAATTGAGAATTACCTCCAGAAACAAATGCATTTTCAAATAAAAAAAAACGGTGACGGAAATTTAATTCCTTAATAAAAAATAAAAATATATTGTATTATAACCCTAAAAAAAAATTGAGAATTACTTCCATAAAAGAAGTATTTTCTAAGAATGAAAAACGGTGAGGGAAATTTAATTCAGTTTACACCAAATATCGAACGGCTCGTTAATCTCGTACCGAAATTCCTCCCAATGAGACGAACGCAATGAATAACAGATATTCATTAACATATTGAACAGCTTGAAATGAGAAACTCCCAACTAAATATCGAGAAGTGATATTAGGTATCGGAGCCCTTCCGCCAATGCCATTGCAATAATGCTATCACACTTTGGCAGGCCCATTCAATGGGGCAAGACCTTATATGCATTTTAATGGATTGCAACACAGCGCAAAATCATATAGGACTCGAGGCCGGAGCTAAATTACAAACTGTACAACTGTCGGTAATAAAACTGTTGATTCAGTTCCCATTTAGCGTATACGCTCTAATTTGGATCGGGCGATGAAGCTGTATTCGTTGGGGAGAGAGAGAGAGAGAGAGAGAGAGAGAGAGAGAGAGAGAGAGAGAGAGAGAGAGAGAGAGATTAGGCTATGTATGTATGTGTATATATATATATATATATATATATATATATATATATATATAATATATATATATATATTATATATATATATATATATATATATATATATATATATATATCCTTCCCCTGCTTCGTTTACAATCTCATTATGTGTCCTGCCCACGTCCATTCATTTCTCTTGCATGTTGTTAGAATATCCTCTACTTTGGTTTGCTCTCATATCCATGTTGCTCTTTTTCTGTTTCGGTGTTAATCTCATCATTATTCTTTCCATAACTCTTTGAGTTGTAACCAGCTTCTGTTCTAATGTTCAAGTAAGACTCCAAGTTCCTGATGCATAAATCAATACGGGTAGGACCATCTAATTAAATACTTTTCTTTTTAGAGAAAGTGGCATTTTACTTTTCATAATCTCAATTTGTTTAACCAAAGCTCTTCATCCCTTGCTTATCCTTCTTTCAATTTCGGGCTTGTGTCCCGGGGAAACACTTGCTGTCTGTCCTATGTATATTCATTAATAATCTCTAGAGATTAGTTCGTTTATTGGAATAATCTTAGTTTTACTCATAATCATTTTCAGTCCTACATTTCTGCTTTCTCTACTTAAGTCTTCCATCATCTTTGGCGATTAATCCCATGACTCACTAAACAGAAACTATGCCATCTGCAAATCTTAGGTTATTGATGTATTCCCCATTCACATAATTCCTATATTTTCCCAATCTATTTTTTTTCAACTTCTTCTAGACATGCAGTGAATAATTTAAGAGATGTGGTCTCCCTGTCTAACTCCTTTCTCACACATGCTGATCCTATATCAATTTTGTTTGTGAAAGTATATATATCTAATTACAATAGAGAGAGAGAGAGAGAGAGAGAGAGAGAGAGAGAGAGAGAGAGAGAGAGAGATTAATCATCTATTTCCTTCTACTTCAATGCTCAAGATTACCCTTTGCGGTATACTGGTTCACTGTGAGTACTTTAACACACTAATTCATTATTCCTTCATACAGTTTACACTTTCTTAGGTCCTAATTAGCAAGGAGATTGGGAAAAACCAAT
>NC_090766.1:20066035-20071035 GCF_036898095.1 Palaemon carinicauda
ATTCTTGTAATGCTCTGAAATATATTTAAAAAGTAAATAAAGAAATTCAAATGAAAATGAAATTACTCAAAAATTATCAGGTCTTTTTTTTTTTTTTTTTTTTTTTTTTGAGGGTGGGGGAGGGTGTAATTTCAGTCATTACATCTATTTCCCGATTTTTGTTAAAAAAAAAAATCGTAAAAAGACAGGAAATAAGATCACAAAAACCTAGACAAATGATATCGGGCACATATGATTTTCGTCTGGTTTGTCTCTTTAAATAAAAAATATAAAGTCTGTCTTCAGAGTTCCACTAATTTCCCAGATTCACAGATCTGAATTCGAAAATCGATAAACTGAAATATTGGCCCAGACGGAGACACGGCAAAATGAAATACATGGCAGGACACTCATTAAATATAGTGAATGTGGACTAATTTGCAAATGATTAGGTGCAGAAGCCAATTGGTCGAGGATTAACATCAGGGCAGACGGAATTTGTTTACAAAACCACGCTCTCCATATATAGGCAAAATTATGCAAAGCTATTGTTTTCCTCGATTACTTTTTCATAATTTAAAATAATTCGTCACGTGGGAAACAAGTTAAAATTATAGTATATAATATATATATATATATATACTTATATATATATATGTATATATATATGTATATATATGTATATATATACATATATATATATATGTATATATATGTATATATATACATATATAATATATATATAATATATATATATATATATATATATATATATATATATATATATATATATATGAAAAACTATAGAATTATAGAAACAAAACTAGCCTAGTTTCCTCACTCAACGACCTAAAACTGACATTGTCAACATAGTTAACCAAACAGAAGTACGTGATGTCAGCGTACATTTGATATATATTCAAAAAGATATACTATATAAAAAAACTGAGTAATTGCTCAAAAGTGTCCATAAAACATACAGTTCACAAATAGTGACACGTTTGAGCAATTACTCCATTTCTAATTTTGCATACATTTTTGTATATATATCAAATGTACACTGGCATCACGAACTTCTGTTTTGGTTAACTATGTTGAGTTGTTGACGATGTCAGTTCTAGGTCGTTTAGTGAGGAAACCAGGCTAGTATTTTTTTTTTTTTTTTTTAATAATTCAATACTTTTTTTATAATTTTACCCTTGTTTCCCATGTGGCGAAATATTTTAAATTATGAAAAAATACTAGAGGAAAAACAAAAGCTTTGCAAAATTTGGTAGTAGATGGAAAGCATGGTCTTGTAAACAAATTACAGGGCAAATTTTATCAAATATTAAGTACCCCTTTCTGAGTGGGGATAACTCAACGTGGTGAAAGGGTTTGCGTATCGCCATGATCAGCAAAGCTGTGCTGTCAGAGCTCCCATACTAGGTCGGTTTGCTGTGGTCAATCCCCTCTGGCCAACGTGGCGATGAAAAATGGCCAAACCCCTGACATGAATTGACATGCCTGAGGCCTTTGTCGTGCAGTGGACTATAGTCAATTTCTTTTAGCGATGCAGCGGTGCCCTTTTTAGCTCGGAAAAGTTTCCTGATTGCTGATTGGTTGGACGAGATAATTCTAACCAATCAGAGATCAGGAAACATTTCCGAGCTTAAAGGGCACCGCTGCGAGTCGGTGCAAATCTGCCTCGATAAAAGAAATGGACTATAGCAACGGCTGCATTTGTTGTTGTTGTTGTTGTTGTTGTTACTAGTGAACCCATACTGGCAAAAATATCGCGGAAGATCGAGAAAAAAAAAATTCCAATCAGAGGGATGATATGTACCATTCCAAATTTCAAAACAAGATACAATTTATATACAACAAATACAGCCATTTCTAGTCCACTGCAGGACCAAAGGTACGTGTATAGATGCGTGTAAGTTCAAGTGCAAATACACCGTCATGAAAGTTTTATAAATATTTAAGAAATTCTAAACAATCATACACATCATTAGAAAATATATACAGTTATATATATATATATATATAGTATAATATATATATATATTATATATATATACTATATAAAATAGATATATATATTATAAATATATATACATATATATAAATAGATGAATAAATAAATGAATATATATATATATATATATATATATATATATAAATATATATATATATATACACATATAGATAAATAAATAAATAAATGAATATATATATATATAATTATATATATATATATATATATATATAAGGAAGAAATATGACAGAATTCAATTGTCCCTTAGACTGACTATATCCGAGAAAATGAATACTCGACCTTTCAAAATATGAAGATATAATTGGGCTTAGAGAGTTTCACATCGTAAATTTCGATTAAGTAAAGGAACCTAAGAAAATTCGAACCTAGGTAAAATGGAGGAGGAAACGGGGAAATAAATTTAGTTATTTGTTTTATTATAAAATGTATATTTGTTTTAGCGTTTATTCTACTATTAATTACAACATAACTATGAAATTGCGAAAGAAAAAAAAAATCAAACAGAATTTTTTAGAAATCCTGAAAATGTTTATACAGTGAAAAAAGTTAAACAAATTACTTATACGATACTAAATTATAGAATAACATAGTTTGAATATCTAATAGTTTTTCTAATTTTAGAAAAATATCCCAAGACTCTAATAAATATTTTTTTACATTTCTGAAAAATCCCTTCAGAAGATTTCTCTTCCTTAAATTACCATTAAAAAACCCAAAGATTAAAAACAAAAGAACTACGGTACCCAATATCTGTAATAAATATTTTCAAAATTTCTGAAAAAAATATCTCGTCAAAATGTTCCAATTTCTTTTTTCATTCTAGATGGAACAAAAAAACGATAAAACAAAAACACAAGAATAAAAAAAATAACAAAAACACAAAAAGATTCAAATGAAAAAAAAACAATAATACCAATATAAAATAAGAGTAAGAGGCCGAACGTAAGAAAGAACACGAGAGGAAAGAAAAACAGAAACGAAAGATTCAAATACAAAAAGCAATAATAACAATGAAAAAATAAAATAAAAGAGTAATTGGCCGAACGTCCGGAAAATGTAAACACACGAAAATCAATAAGGAGAAACAAAAGATTCAAATAAAAAGTAATAAAAGTAATATAAAATAAGAGTAACAGGCCGAACACACGAAAAACACAAATTAGGATAGAATAACTGAGACAAAAGATTCAAAAACAACAAAAAAAAAAAAGCAATTAATAACAATGAAAAATAAAATAAAAGAGTAATTGGCCGAACGTCCGGAAAATGTACACACAAGAGAATCAATAAGAGAGTCTGGCTCTTATTGCCTGTTGACGTTCTAGGTTGATACGATGGTCCGGAATCCTTCGAAGGGGAGGGAAGACCTTCCAGATCTTCCAGATCTTCCAGAACTACCCAGATCTTCCCCCACAGTATAATACTTCTGTTAATAAAAGACATTCTTGGGGGAAGAAAATGAAGAGGAAGAAATAAGGAAGATATTTAATCTGTTAGGCGTTCAAGTACGAGAAAAATAAAGTCGAAATTTAGGATTGGATGCAGGATTTGTGACTGGAATTAACATTTATGATTGTAATACGATTCGAAATAGGATTTATGACTGGAAAATGGGAATTATAACTGGAAATAGGATTTATGCCTAGAAATAGGGTTTATTATTGGAAAAAATGGATTTTTTATTGAAAATAACATTCACGGTTGTAATAGGATTCATGACTGAAATAGGATTTTATGACTGGAAATGGGGAATTATGACTGGAAATACGATTTTATGACTAGAAATAAGGTTTATTGTTAGAAATAGGTTTTATGACTGGAAATAAAGTTTATTAGAAATAGGATTTATGACTGGAAATAAGGTTTATTGGAAATCGGATTTATGACTGGAAATAAGGTTTACTGGAAGAGGGGACTTATGACTAAAAATAAAGTTTATTGTTAGAAATAGGATTTATGACTGGAAATAAAAATTATGACTGAAAATAGTAATTATGACTGGAAATAAGAATATTGACTGAAAATAGGATTTATGACTGGATGTTAGAATTATGACTGAAAAATAGGATTTATGACTGGAAATAGTGTTTATTATTGTAAATGGGCTCTGTGATTTGAAATAACATTTCGGGTTTGTTATAGGACTTAATAATTGGAAAATAATATTTCTGACTTGAAATGGGGTTTGTGATTGGAAATATTTCAAACTGGAAAAAAGATTGGGGATTAGAATCTACGACTGAATATAGGATTTATGACTGAAATTCAATCTATGACTGGAAATTCAATCTATTACTGGATATTAAATATATGACTGGAAATAGAATCTATAACTGAAAATAGAATTAATGACTGGAAATAGAATTAATGACTGGAAATAGAATTAATGACTGGAAAATAGTCTATGACTGGAAATTGAATCTATGACTGGAAACGGATTAACGACTGGAAATAGAATCTACGACTGGAAATACGGTTTAATGACTGGATATGGAATCTATGACTGGAAATAGAATCTATGACTGGAAATAGAATTAATGACTAGAAATAGAGTCTATGACTGGAAATAGGATTTATGACTAGAAATAGAATCTAAGACTGGAAATAGAATTAATGACTGGAAAAAGAATCTATGACTGAAAATAGGATTTATGATTGGAAATTGAACCCATGACTGGAAATTTAATATATGACTGGAAAATAGAATCTATGATTGGAAATGGAATTAATGACTGGAAATAAAATCTACGACTGGATATATTATTAATGACTAGAAATAGTCTATGGCTGGAAATTGAATCTATGACTGGAAGTAGGATAAACGACTGGAAATAGAATCTACGACTGGAAATACGATTAACGACTGGAAATAGAATCTATGACTGGAATACGATTAATGGCTGGAAATAGAATCTATGACTGGAAATACGATTAATGGCTGGAAATAGAATCTATGACTGGAAAAAGGATTAATGACTGG
>NC_090766.1:20078535-20092114 GCF_036898095.1 Palaemon carinicauda
AAGATGAAATAGAGTCCTTTCCCTTTGAGGCTGCCTATAATTACTATTTTTTGTAGATATTTATTATTATTTATTACAGAATAAGTTTATTAACATTTTATCATCGGTTCTATTATAATATTGTATGTAAATATTATTTGTTTTTATATAAAATTGCTTAAGAATTTTTTTTGCGTTACTTAGCAAATAGATATTTCCTACCTTTCAAATTAATTTGGATTTAAATTCTTATTATGAATATAACAGATTTTCTCTTTAACACTCTTAGATAATATGAGACACTTGATAGCCTTTTTATTTACGAGAAACAGTAAAAGCATAAATTGAAAAAGAAATAATTTCACTACCACTGAAGAAAATAATGTTTACTACTTCATAAACCAGTGAGAACCAAGCCGGACCATCTTTGCCTTTTACAACTTGCAACAGAAAGGGCATCTGCAATTACCATCTTTCATAAATTTGCATCTTTAAAGGCTGGTACTTCCAGAAGTATAACTGAAACTCATTTTCTTTCCAAACAGTTATCCCTACATTAAGGGGTCGGTTGCCTCATGCTCCCTTATTATTATTATTATTATTACTATCCAAGCTACAACCCTAATTGGAAAAGCAAAATGCTATAAGCCCAGGGGCTCCAATAGGGAAAAATAGCCCAGTGAGGAAAGGAAATAAGGAAATAAATAACTGAAGAGAACAAATTAACAGTAAATCATTCTAAAAAAAAGTAACGTCATAACAGATATGTCATATATAAACTATTAACAACTTCAAAAACAAATATGTCATATATAAACTATAAAAAGACTCATGTCCGCCTGGTCAACAAAAAAGCATTTGCTCCAACTTTGAACTTTTGAAGTTCTACTGATTCAACAACCCGATTAGGAAGATCATTCCACAACTTGGTAACAGCTGGAATAAAACTTCTAGAGTACTGCGTGGTATTGAGTCTTATGATGGAAAAGGCCTGGCTATTAGAATTAACTGCCAGCCTAGTATTACGAACAGGATAGAATTGTCCAGGGAGATCTGAATGTAAAGGATGGTCAGAGTTATGAAAAATCTTATGCAACATGCATAATGAACTAATTGAACGACGGTGCCAGAGATTAATATCTAGATCAGGAATAAGAAATTTAATAGACCGTAAGTTTCTGTCCAACAAATTAAGATGAGAATCAGCAGCTGAAGACCAGACAGGAGAACAATACTCAAAACAAGGTAGAATAAAAGAATTAAAACACTTCTTCAGAATAGATTGATCACCGAATATCTTAAAAGACTTTCTCAATAAGCCAATTTTTTGTGCAATTGAAGAAGACACAGACCTTATATGTTTCTCAAAAGTAAATTTGCTGTCGAGAATCACACCTAAAATTTTGAAAGAGTCATACAAATTTAAAGAAACATTATCAATACTGAGATCCGGATGTTGAGGAGCCACCGTCCTTGACCTACTTACAATCATACTTTGAGTTTTGTTAGGATTCAACTTCATACCCCATAACTTGCACCATACACTAATTTTAGCTAGATCTCTATTAAGGGATTCACCAACCCCAGGACTACATTCAGGGGATGGAATTGATGCAAAGAGAGTAGCATCATCTGCATATGCAACAAGCTTATTTTCTAGGCCAAACCACATGTCATGTGTATATAGTATGAAAAGTAATGGGCCAAGAACACTACCCTGTGGAACACCGGATATCACATTCCTATACTCACTATGGTGCCCATCAACAACTACTCTTTGAGATCTACTACTTAAAAAATCAATAATAATGCTAAGAAACGACCCACCCACTCCCAACTGTTTCAGTTTGAAAACAAGGGCCTCATGATTAACACGGTCAAAGGCAGCACTAAAATCAAGGCCAATCATACGAACTTCACGACCACAATCAAGGGATTTCTGTACTGCATTGGAGATTGTAAGAAGGGCATCACATGCTCCAAGGCCTTTACGAAAACCAAATTGCAAACTAGGGAATAGATGATTACCTTCAGCAAACCTATTAAGACGTTTTGCCAGAAGACGTTCAAAAACTTTAGATAATATGGGAGTTATGGAAATTGGGCGGTAATCAGTGGGACTTGAGCTACCACAAACACATTTACATAGAGGAGTAACATTACCGATTCTCCAACAAGTGCTAAAAGCTCCTCTTCTTGCTAACTTGCGCAAAATAACAGATAACTTTGGAGCTAAGAAATCTGCGGTCTTTATAAAAAACAAAGGAAAAATACCATTTGGGTCTACACCTCCATAAGCAACAAGGTCCATCAACAGAGCTTTAATCTCACGAGATCGAAAAGCTAAACTAGTTAGTTTAGCCTCAGGAAAACAGGAATGAGGAAGTTCAAGTTTTTCATTACTCTGTTTACTGTCAAAAACATCAGCCAAAAGGGTTGCCTTTTCCTTTGGACAGTGAGTGACTGAGCCATCTGGTTTAAGTAAAGGAGGAACTGCTGCATCTACACCAAAGAGTGCAGATTTAAGGGTAGACCACCATTTATGTTCCTGAGTTGTACCAGAGAGGGTTTCTTTTATGATTAAATTGTACTCCTTTTCAGTTGAGGCATAAACTCTCTGAGCAAAAGCTCGAAGCTGAGTATAGTTGTTCCAGGTCAAATCTGATCTGTTACCCTTCCAAAGGTGATAGGCCTCCTGCTTCTCCAAATAAGCACGTCTACAATCATCATTGAACCACGGTTTGTCATTCATTCGGTACCTTAACACACGAGAAGGGATACGCCTATCAATTATGTTGACTAGATTCTCATTCAAAGAGACAACAGGATCTACACATGGTCAATAATCTGGCAGAGGGTTTTTACGATCGAGTGCCCTTGCAGTTGAACTGTTTAATCAAAGGTTAGGCCTATATATACCCTTTCTAAGTGAGGAGACCCTAACGTGGTGAAAGAGTTTGAGTATCCCCATGATGAGCAAAGCTGCACTAGCCAGTGCCATCTATACTAGGTTGGTTTGCTGAATGCAGTAAGGTGAAAGTCTCCCACCATCACCAATTCGCACTAGCTAGCGTGGTGATGTAAACTGGCAAAGCCCCAGACACCTTTATCCTGCATTGGACTAGAAACGGCTGCATTTGTTGTTGTTGGCTGTGTGTATGTGTGTATGTATGTATATATATATATATATATATATATATATATATATATATATATATATATATATATATATATATATATATATATATACATATATATATATTTATATGTATGTATGTATGTAAGTATGTATATATGTATCCATCTATCTATCTATCTATCTAAATATATATATATATATATATATATATATATATATATATATATATATATATATATATATATATATATATACTACTTCGATATATCCAGCAAAATAAATAAACAGCGAGGCCAATTAGAAACACTTAGGGAAAAATCACTAAGACCAGGTGTGAGATTTGAGTAAAATTAGCCAAAAAAAAAAAAAAAAAAAAAAAAAAAAAAAAAAAAAAAAAAAAAAAATCGGGCGAATTATTCGTTGACTGATTAATCATATTTTGAAATGGAATATAAACAAGCTTGATTAATTTCGCGCAGCCAAAGCCTGTTTGTATTTTTGATATTCCGACTCCCGACAAATAACAGTATTCGCAGAATTACGAGAAACATTGGCATCTGTTTTATGAAATTAATAAACGTGTTTGCCTAAGTACGAGAGGCGAGGCCAAATCTTATCATTTCCAGAAGCCGTTTCGGATGTAATCAGGTTTGAATGACTAATAGAGAGAGAGAGAGAGAGAGAGAGAGAGAGAGAGAGAGAGAGAGAGAGAGAGAGAGAGAGAGAGAGAGAGATTCCTTAATTGAATAAACGCATTAGTATATCGTGCCTTTGACGAAATCGCATTTTTTTTCTCGGAATTCATAAAAGGAGAAAGAAGCTATGATGAATTTTATACACAGCTGTAAAAAGAAATGTGGCGGAAAAAATAATTTTTTTCAAAAAAGGACACTTCTAAAGTAATTTATTCGTGGAGCACTGGCATGCTTTGCTTGTGTTGTATATAAAATACACACACACGCACATATATGTATGTATGTATGTATGTATATATATATATATATATATATATATATATATATATATATATATATATATATATATATATATATATATATTTATATATATATACACATATACATATATTCATATATGTATATACAGATAATATATATATATATATATATATATATATATATATATATATATATATATATATATATATATATATGTATATGTATATATAGATATTTTTATATATACATATATATTCATATATATATATGTATATATAGATATTTTTATATATACATACATATATATATATACATACATATATATATATATATATATATATATATATATATATATATATATATATGTATATGTATATATATATATATATATATATATATATATATATATATATATATATATATATATATATATATATATATATATATCTTTCCGGTTTCTTCCAGTTCAACCCGTTCTTGGGGTAGGGGGAGAGGGAGTAGTCATACCCGGGTGAGGGGGATGGTGTGTGTTCCTGTGTGTGCATCTACATATTAAGAATTCCTTTTTGACGGAATTCCATACACTAGTATATATACAGAATGATGTGTACAATTTTCTATTTTTGGTCACCAAATCGAACACACGAATAGACCTTCCAAAGACGCATTGACCCAATTTCTGTTTATTAAAACTAACAGACGTTTAAAGGTTCCAAAGACGCCCTAACCCAATTTCTGTTTACCAAATCCAACAGACTATTAGACGTTCCAAAGACAACCTAACCCAATTTCTGTTCACCAAATCTAACAAACGTTTAGATGTTCCAAAGACTCCCTAACCCAATTTCTGTTTACCAAATCGAACACAAAATGAACACAATAAGAGATTATTAGGTAAGTTTTACTTGGTTACAATAGACCGTCTAGTGTCCTTGGAATGTTTGTGTATGTATATACAAATAGAGCGTCGCCTGCATCTTCTGGAAGTGGAAACCCCTTGTCACCGTGTGAATACATACGACAATTTACGTCGCAAGTGTACGAAGCCGTGAATGTGTATTTGCATTCGTATACTCTCGTGAATTCTTCTCCGCGAATTTTTTTTTTTTTTTTTTTTTTTTGCGAGATACCCCTCACTTGTAAATCAGTTTCATTGACTCTCTTTATGTTGCTTCTTTGCCGACGGGGGTGACTTGAGGGGGAGGGGAGGGGGATAAAAAAAGAGAGAAATAAGTAAAAAAAAGAGTTTATCTGAGTCTGTTTGCTCACATTCTCCTGACATGGCGACCAGCCTCCTACTCCTTGAGATCTCATCGCTTGCATTTCGAATGACAAAGGCAAACCAGAGGGCAGTTTTTTTTTTTCTCTTTCTGTCTTCTCTGTGCCTGTGTTAAAGTTTTTTTTCTCTCTATTTCTGTCACTGTATTTTAGATGCAGTTCCTTTATCAGTGATTTTTTTTAATAGTCTTAACATTCCTTCTGGTGTCCAAATGCTAGTGTTATGTACGTGGTTACTTGAATCTCTCTCTCTCTCTCTCTCTCTCTCTCTCTCTCTCTCTCTCTCTCTCATCCAATACGTCAATCAATCTACCTTGCAACGAGGCTCATTTACAAAACTCAATTAACTACTATTAATAATATAAAACACGAAATCCCTCCACCATTCAAACGAGCCATTTGCTAGCAACGAGTGCCAGCTAGCGATTACGTCTAAGGGTTGTGGTAACGTCCCTGACTGGTGATCGCCAGATTGGGGTTCGAGTCCCGCTCAAACTAGTTAGTTTCTTTGGTCGCTGCAACTTCACAATCCTTGTGAGCTTAGGATAGGGGGTTTGGGGGGAGCCTATAGGTCCATCTGCTAAGTCATCAGCAGCCATTGTCTGGCCCCCCTTGGTCTTAGCTTGGGTGGAGAGGAGACTTGAGCACTGATCATATGTATATATGGTCAGTCACTAGGCATTGTCCTGCTTGATCGGGCAATGTCACTGTCCCTTGATTCTGCCATTCATGATTGCCCTTTAAACCTTTAAAGTATTACTCTACATGAGGAATATTATCAAGGTAGCACAAATAAGTTTACATGTACAGAGATATTAGTATGCTTCAATAAACACTAAATATAAACACCACTATTACCTTTATGCAATTAGCAATCCAAAAAACATGAACTATAATAATTCATCATCATGTCGCCAACATGACACATTACGTGGAATAATATTGCTTGAAATTCTGCTGCCAACAAATATACCTATTTAAATTATGGAAATGACTTTGGGCTATCTTTCATTTAATGCTGCTTTAAATTTATAGCACCTAGGTAAAATATGATTCAACAATTGTTATAGATTAAATTATTATGACAGTGTCAGCCATTTCGTAATACTAAGCCGATATCACCGGAACAGCAATACTTAAAAAAAAAAAAAAATTCTTTTGTCAAGTTTTCGTTCAATAGCTTAACAACACGTATACAGGAATATACGCATACAAAACTAGAGGGGTACTAAGTACAGAGCATGCTATCGCCAGACCAAACTTTGCTCTGAACTCCACTTCATACTTGTACTTCGATGATTTTTCTACGAAATATGATGGATTTGTCTTGAGTGATACCCCACATGTCCGCCAGGTTTCATTTAAATTAATTCTGTATTTTTTTGCGTAAAGTTGTTTATATACAAATAATGAATCAACAAAATCTTTGTCATTAATCAAATTTTCGATCATTTTCAAAGTACTGCTGCGTACATGTAATTTGGTGGACTTCATCTAAAATGTTAGCGATTCATCCTTGGGTCATACCTAACAGGACTACCAAGTTTGGTCAAAACCGGTACAGTAGTTTTTGTGTAAAGTTGCTCACAAACAAATAAACAAACTAAGAAATAGACAACTCCAAGATTCTGGCGAAGGCAACTATAACAATCTTTTACCTTCCATTCAGTAAAATGATAACAATAACATACTATTTGATACATGTGTCTGTATACAAACAAACAAACAAACATCATTATCATCATAAATGAGATCGCATACATGTAATCTGGACTCTATAAATAAGGTGAAAAACAAATGAAAAAAAAAATGAAAAAAAATATGCATCGATGATCATTCTCGAAGATTAACATTCTTATTTGCGCTGTTGTAGAATATACGATGTACAACCCCCACCTCACCCAAAGTAATTGCAGGAAAGAAAACCCATTTTTAAAAATAAATGGAGCAGAACCATTCATATAAATATCATGCTATGAAACGTAGCGTGAGTCTATAGATTATGCGGCAGTCGACATATGAATAAATGAATAAGTAAATAAGTAAACAAATAAATAAACACACATTTTAAATAAAAACTATATAAATATTATCCTAATGCAAAAGAAATCGTAAGCAGATAAATATTATCCTAATGGAAAAGAAACCGTTTATATCGGATGACTCTTTCACTCTTGTTTACTAAATTTGTAAACTGATTGAAGGCGATCTGAATAAATTACAATGCGCAGTTGTGGAAGAAGAACAATTTTACCTGGATTAGAGATGGCTATTGGCCCTTTTAAAGGTTTAAAGGACGCTCATGAATGGCAGTGGCAAGGGACAGTGACATTGCCTTATTAAGCAGGATAATGCCCTAGAGACTGACCATATATGCATACGATCAGCGCCCAAGCCCCCTCTCCACACAAGCAGGGACCAAGGGGCGCCAGACAATGTCTGCAGCTGAATCAGCAGATAGAACCTGTAGACTTCCCAAAACTCCCCATCCTTAGCTCACAAAGATGGTGAGTTTGTAGCGACCAAAGGAACTAACGATTTTGAGCGGGACTCAAACCCCAGACTGGCGATCTCCAGGCAACGACGGTTCTAAAGCCCTGTCCACACGATCGAGCATGCCCGACGGGCAAACAGTGATACCAGACCACAATAGTTAGTGAAAATGAGGGTTGATGACGAAAGAAGCGGTAAAACTAAAGGCAGGGATTTGGCAACACTGTATGATGCCAGATCCGTGTCTGTGGTTTTCCCGCTTCTGACGTCATTAACCCTCATTTCCACTAACTATTGTGGTCTGGTATCACTGTTTGCCTGTCGGGCATGCTCGATCGTGTGGACAGGGCTTAACAAGCTCCTGACTTGATCTCTTCTTTAAAACATTTGCCTGAGTAAAGATCAAATCTGAATAGGAAACCGTCCACGCAATCGGATTTCCACTATCCAGCTGATAGTTTCATATTTCTAGTCTGACTAATAATGGTAGAATTTAAAACCCTTGTAAAACAGCTTCAGTTAATTATGTGACTTCTGCTTGAAGAATTTTACTTTTCTAATGAAGTTCTGAAAATATTTTAGTAATACATTTTACCGACTTCTATTACAATAATTGAATGGTATTTTGCAGAACCATAGTTCAGCTTCTTTCTAATTCATATAAACTAGAAAATTATCGAAAGCTCTTGAATATAAATAAATGGATTCTATGTTGCGGGTGTTTGATAACTTTTTTTTTTTTATTCTAATTGTGTAATGAATCAAACAAAAAGATGGCATAACCTGTTAAGTCTTTATATCATAACAATGTTAAATAATATAAAAACCAGAGAAGTAAAGGATATAATTATAAATAAGAGGCAGAAAAAAATTATATGCATTAAAATGTAAGAAAAAACGCTAGAAACGAGAATATGTCTGTTGACAATAAAGAATAAACTTTGTTCCTTCTTATTTTTTTTTAAACTTTTCTTTTATCGTTCTTAAATATAAACAACTTGCTTTTTTCATTCTTAAATATTGTAGGACGGGTTTTGATCTATTCTTTGTCTCGTCTTTATACAAAAAATCAGAAAATAACTTATTCTTTTTTTCATTCTTAAATATTGTAGAACGAGGTTTGATCTGTTGTTTGTCTATTTGTTATAAAAAAAATCAGAAAATACATCAAACTTGTATAAAAAAAATGTAGTCGTTTGATTCCTATTGTTGTCCAATTAATTATTTACGATATTTATTGAAATTAGGATATATGATAATAACAATTACAATCTACTCCACTGTCATTTTTCAAGAAAAAAAAGACCTTTTTTTCCCTGTACAATTTCAGATTCCACGGTGGCCTATTGGAAACGTCCAAGGTGTTCCGCATCCCGCGCAAACTCGCTAGTTCCTTTAGTGTCTGCAACCTCACTATCCTTGTGAGCTAAGGATATGGGTTTTGGGGGAGCCTATAAGTCTACATACTGAGTCATCAGCAGCCATTGCCTGGCCCTCCTTGGTCGTAGCTTCGATGGAGTTACGGCTTGTACGCTGATCATAATAGGGTCAGTCTCCAGGGCATTGTCCTGCTTGCTAGGGCAATGTCACTTTCCTTTGCCTCTGCCATTCATGAGTGACCTTTAAAACCTTCAAATAAACAAAAAATAAAGCAACATTTACATTGCATTTCCTTCTGGGTAATTAGTGTTTACTCGAACTAATTCCCTGAAAAAAAGTTTCGTTGCGTCGTGTTTACTTGAGAGAGAGAGAGAGAGAGAGAGAGAGAGAGAGAGAGAGAGAGAGAGAGAGAGAGAGAGAGAGAGAGAGAGAGAGAATTAAATTATCCGCCTTTTGAGCCTCCAAGGAAAATTAATGATTCGTTCTTGTTTCCATGACCATTTTGCTTTTTCTGGAAATTATAGAAATGGAAAAGCTAATGAATCGTGAAAACGTACTTTTCTCAATTCCGAGTATCTTTTATCTAGAAAACTCACTTAAAAGAGGATATTGATAAGAAAAGAGGAAATAGAGTAGCAAAGGGGAGAGAGGGGAAATACAGAAAGAAAAAGGATAGAAGGGACTTGGGATGAATAGAAAGAAGAGGAATATGGGTAAAAAAGAAAAAAATTGTTTATCACTACTTCATATAGTGTTTAGCAGGTCTTCAAAATTTTGTTTAATCAAACATGTTTCAGTTATCATTAATATTAATAATAATAATAATAATAGTAATAATAATACTGATAATAATAATAATAATAATAATTTTATTAATTAATAAATTTAATAATTTCAATAATAATTTAAAAATAATTTCAGTGTTAACAATTTAGTGAATAACTCTAGTCATTCACTTCGATGATGAAGATACTACTTCTACTACTACTACTACTACTACTACTAATACTACTACTACTACTACTACTACTACTAAAAATAATAATAATGATAATATGACCTAGTCATTCACTTCGATGATGAAGATACTACTTCTACTACTACTACTACTACTACTACTAATACTACTACTACTACTACTACTACTACTAATAATAATAATAATAATAATAATAATAATAATAATAATAATAATAATAATAATAATAATGAATTACTCTCTTCTATTCTACTCTTCACGGATACCAAGCAAAGCCCTTGCTTCTCTCAATAATATTTTAGGAGAACAACATCCATAAGATTTATGACAGCTTCCCCCATACAGTACCAAAAACTGCTTACCATAATTCTGCTTTCGTGAGATTGTGATTACTTGACTGGAACAGTGCTCTCTCTCTCTCTCTCTCTCTCTCTCTCTCTCCTCTCTCTCTCTCTCTCTCTCTCTCTCTCTCTCTCTCTCTCTCTCCATGGTGAGTATTAGAATCTCAATATGCTCCTTTTGATGTTGGCTGCCGTTCATGAAAGGGTGTTCATTGCTTCTCTTGTAGTTTATTTGTTTCATCATTTCCTTTCCTCACTGGGCTATTTTTCCCTGTTGGAGCCCTTCGGCTTATAGCACCCTGCTTATCCAACTAGGGTTGTAGCTTACCTAATAATAATAATAATAATAATAATAATAATAATAATTTGTTTTGCGGAATTTTACCCATATAGCCGGGCGCTGGGGTCAGGAAGGCCATTTGGCCCGAATGAATTAAACATTCAATCGCATCATGAAGTAAATGTTAGAAGTGGTTGGGCAGTAAAATGGAAGATACGAAGCGGGACATGAGGTGAGGTAGATGTCGTAATGTGGATAGAAAAGTGAATTAAGATAAAATATGGAAGTCTAAATTACGGATACAGAAGTAAACTAGTAAAATAGAAGGATAAAATTAGGATTCAGAAGTAAAGTATGTTAATATATGTACAGAATTAAAGTTGGCTAAAATATGGGTACAGATGAAAAATATGTTAAGATGTGAGTACAGAGGTAAAATTGAAGGGTAAAATGAGCACAGAGGTGAAGTAGATGGTAAAAAAATATATGAACAGCAAACGAAAAAGGAACGTTGCAAAGACCATATAGTAACTGAAGGGTACACTTAGCATTTCCCACTAAGACCCAACTCACCAGGACAAGTCTATTCAAAAGAGTCACTAGTTAAAGGAACCCCATTTAACTCGACGCTACTGAACTGCGGAGAAGTAAAGCGAACTTTACTGGGGAACAAATAATGTATAGAGATTCATAGTCATCTAACGAAGTCCCAGATGACAGGATTGTAATAAAGCCAAAATGATCCAATTTAGACATGACAGTAACTAGCAAATCCGTCATATTTACCAAAGCGTTTAATAATTTATGGAATAACGCTAGTCATTCCCTTCGATGATAATAATAATAATAATAATAATAATAATAATAATAATAATAATAATAATAATAATAATAATAATAATAATAATAACAATAATAATGAAAATAATAATAATAATAATAATAATAATAATAATAATAGTAATATAATAATGAATTACTCTCTTCTATTCTACCCTTCACAGATACCAAGCAAAGCCTTGTTTCTCTCAATAATATTTCAGAAGGAGAACAACATCCACAAGATTTATGACAGCTTCCGCATACAGTACCCGAATATGCTTACCATAATTCTGCTTTCGTGAGATTGTGATTACTTGGCTGGAACACAGTGTTCTCTCTCTCTCTCTCTCTCTCTCTCTCTCTCTCTCTCTCTCTCTCTCTCTCTCTCTCTCTCTCTCTCTCCATGGTGAGTATTAGAAACTCAATATGCTCCTTTTGATGTTGGCTGCCGTTCATGAAAGGTTGTTCATTGCTTCTCTTGTAGTTTATTTGTTTCATCATTTCCTTTCCTCACTGGGCTATTTTTCCCTGTTGGATCCCTTCGGCTTATAGCATTCTGCTTATCCAACTAGGGTTGTAGCTTAGCTATTAATAATAATAATAATAATAATAATAATAATAATAATAATAATAATAATAATAATAATTATTTGATTTACGATATTCAAGCCATATTGCCGAGCGCTGGGGTCAGGAAGGTTATTTGGCCCCCAAGAAAAACCTTCAGTGGCACCACAAAGTAAATGTTACAAGTGGGTTTGGCAACAAAATGGAAGATACGAGGCGGGAGCTGAGGTGAGGTAGATGGTCGTAATGTGGATAGAGAAGTAAATTAGAATAAGATATGGGTACAGAGGTAAAGTGGAAGGCTAAGATATGGGTGCAGAAGTGAATTAGTAAAATAAAAGGATAAGAGAAGATTGCAGAAGTGAATTAGTAAAATAGAAGAATAAGATATGGGTGCAAAAGTGATTTAGTAAAATAGAAGAATAAAATATAGGTGCAAAAGTGATTTAGTTAGAAGAATAAAATATGGGTGCAGAAGTGATTTAGTAAAATAGAAGAATAAAATATGGGTGCAGAAGTGATTTAGTAAAATAGAAGAATAAAATATGGGTGCAGAAGTGATTTAGTAAAATAGAAGAATAAAATTGTGGGTACAGAAGTAATAAAATAGAAGGATAAAGTTTGGGTATAGAAGTAAAGTATGTCAAGATGTGGATACTGAAGTAAAGTATGTTAATATATGTATAGAAGTAAAGTTAAATATGAGCACAGAAAAAAAAATTTAAGATGTGAGTACACAGGTAAAATTGAAGGTTAAAAATGGTAAAATATGTAAGCAGCTAAGGAAAGAGGAACGTTGCAAAGACCATAGTAACTAAAGGGTACAATTAGCCTTTCCCACTAAGGGCCAACTCGCCTAGACAAAAAGGGCCATTAGTAAAAGGAAACCCTTTTTGACCTGGTGCTACTGAACAGCTAACAAGTAAAGGGAACTTTACTGGGGAACAAATACTAAATAGAGATTCACAGTAAAAATTGAAACTAACGAAGTCCAGACGAAAGGATTGTAATAAAGCCAAATTGATTCAATTCAACCATCACAATAACTGGAAAATCACAGGCATATTTACGAAACCGTCTAATTACTCCTTTACTAAATAACGCCTCTTCATAAAAAGTACTGGCCAATGGCTAGTTACAAGAAGATATATAGTAGTCACTAATTTGCTTCAAGAAACCTACATACAAAAAAAAAGACAGTTTTAGTCAAAACTTTCCAAGATAATTCTAGGTTAAAAGAGCGACGCTAAATGTTCATTATGAAGCTAAAGCATAAAACTGGTATAGAGTTATAGATGAATCGCTATCCATGAAAACCATAACAGACAATGAATTACAAAGAGTATAAGCGCTAGTCATCTAATA
>NC_090766.1:20092614-20107614 GCF_036898095.1 Palaemon carinicauda
CCAGTACCTGTATCTGTCATTGCCGTTGTTCTTATGTCGTTCCCACCACCACCCACCATCACTTCCAAAAGAAGGACTCAATCCCTCACACAAACACCAACAAACGACGCGCTTCATCTGGCCTACAGCTTTGCTCGACTTCATGGCCATGTCAGGAATTTTTTCCTGTCATTTTATGTTCCATTTTTCGTATATTCATGCTCTTTGGATTTGCATATGTGTGAGTATGCAGAGAGAGAGAGAGAGAGAGAGAGAGAGAGAGAGAGAGAGAATGTCTCAACTCCATTATTATAATTATTATTATTATTATTATTATTATTATTATTATTATTAATAATATCATGATTATTATTATTATTATTGCTTGCTAAGCTACAACCCTACTTAGAAAAGCAGGATGCTATAAGACCAGGGGTCCCGACAGGGAAAATAGCCCCGTGAGGAAAGGAAACAAGGAAAAATAAAATGTTTCAAGAACACTAACATTAAAATAAACATTTCTTATAAAAACTATAAATATTTCAACAAAACATGGGAAAATAAATTAGATAAAATAGTGTGCGGTTACTTCCTTCCTAATTTCTTAGAAAAAAAAAAAGCAGCGGTCAAAAAAGGAAATAATTTTTTTTACTCATATACGATTTAGTGAATTATGTGAGAGAGAGAGAGAGAGAGAGAGAGAGAGAGAGAGAGAGAGATGAGATGAGATTTTCTACAAAGCTTCTTCACAATTTTGAGGATTTTCTCTGGGCACCAACCTCTTTCTCCTAATTTCCAAACAGAATGTAAATTACCCTTAAGTGAATACTTGAACTCTCTTCTACGGAACAATAAAAAAAAAGGATTCCCTTTTTGTTTTCATAATGATTATGATAATGAAGTACTGTTCTTGGGTACTTTACTCTTAATGCAATCTTAAAAGTTACTAACTGTCCCTTATTCTTAAAGTTTTTTTATTGTAAAATCAATCATACTTAATATCACTAAACCATCATCATTATTATTATCATTATTATTATTATCATCATTATTATTATTATTACTATTATTATTATTATTATTATTTTATCAGGGGTTTCAAACAAACAAAGCAACGGACTTAGGTGAGACAAAATGAGTTCTTAAAGTGAATAATAAGTGGAGATTCAAATTCTCTGAAAAAAATAAAGCCTAAAATACAATTTAAAATACAATTCTTTACCTGCATTATCTATTCCAGGGTAGAATACACTTACGATATAAACACACACACACACACACACACACACACATATATATATATATATATATATATGTGTGTGTGTGTGTGTGTGTATAATTAGCAGTTGCTAGTCCATTGTAGGGCAAAGGCCTCAGAAATATCCTTCCACATGCGTCTGTCTATGGTAACTCTGTGCTATGATTTTCAACTGGCATATATATATATATATATATATATTAGCCGTTGGTAGTCCATTGCAGGGCAAAGGCCTCAGAAATGTCCTTCCACATGCGTCTGTACATTGTCACTCTATACCATGGTTCACAAAGACAAACTGTTAGTTCGTCACTCCATCGTCTTCTCTTCCTTTCCCTGCTTCTTTTGCAGTCGCTAAGGACCTACTCTGCTATACTTAATGTCCATCTATTATCTGTCATTCTCATTATATGTCCTACCCATGTCCATTTTTTTTTTACTTACAAGCTGTTAGAGAATCATCTACTTTAGTTTGTTCTCGTATCCATGTTGCTATTTTTCTATTTCTTAGTGTTATTCCTATTAATATTTTTTTCATAGCTCTTTCAGTTAATGCTAGCTTATGTTCTAAGGATTTAGGACACAGATACATACACAGACAGAGAGAGAGAGAGAGAGAGAGACATATATATATATATATATATATACACATATATATATATACATATATATACGTATATATATATATATATATATAGATCTATATATATATATATATACATACATATATATATATATATATACATATATGTATATATATATATATATATATATAAATGAGACATTCATTAACAATTGTGTGCTTCTCTATTCCTGTACAGCCTTGGATATCTGCCAAACTCAAATATAACATTTTCAACTAAAAACTTGAAATGAAAAAAAAATATTCTCAGCAAACAAAGAACAGAATTACTTGTTGTTTACCAAACATCAAACCGCCTTTGGATTTAATGACGCAAACACTACTAAGGACCAACTTCTTCATACTTGGGGCGGTGCGCCCCTTAATATTTGATTGATGCCCAACAACCCAAGCTACGCTGCCTCATCCGTCTTTATTATTTTATTCCGGAGACAATTTCCCGTCTTTGAATATTCATGCGGTGGCAATGAGGCCATACTCCTTTCTACTTGCCCTAGCTTTTCGAAGTGAATTCTAAAATGGAACTTCTGTTCGAGTGTACAGTTTGGTAAAAAGAAAATTAGTTAAAGCGTCATTTTTTGGAACGTTGGGTATGACGCATGTTCATTTTGATAAACAGAACATAAGTTAAGGTGTCTTCTTTTTGGGGCTAAACGTGTGTTCGGTTTGGTGAACGTCTATTCGTGTGTTCTATTTAGTAAACAGAAATTGGGTTAATGTCTTTGGAACGTCTAAACGTCTGTTATGTTTGGTAAACAGAAATTGGTTTAGGGCGTCTCTGGAACGTCTATTCGTGTGTTCGATTTAGTAAACAGAAATTGGGTTAGGGTGTCTTTGAAACGTCTAAACGTCTGTTAGGTTTAAAACATCTGTTAGGTTTGGTAAACAGAAATTAGAAAAAGGCGTCTTTGGAACGTCTATTCGTGTGTTCGATTTGGTAAACAGAAATTGGGTTAGGGTGGCTTTGGAACGTCCAAACGTCAGTTAGATTTGGTGAACAGAAATTGTGTTAGGGCGTCTTTGGAATGTCTAAACGTCAATTAGGTTTGGTAAACAAAAATTGGATTAGGGCGTCTTTGAAATGTCTAAACGTCTGTTAGATTTGGTAAAAAGAAATAGGGTTAGGGCGTCTTTGGAACGTCTCAAGTCTGGTAAATTTGGTAAAGAGAAATTGGGTTAGGGCGTCTTTGGAACGTTTAAACGTCTATTAGATTTGGTAAACAGAAATTGGGAACGGGAGACTTTGGAGCGTCTAAACGTGTTAGGTAAGGTAACAGAAATTGGGTTAGGGCATCTTTGGAATGTCTCTTCGTGTTCGATTTGGTAACCAGAAATTGGGTTAGGGCGTCTTTGGAACGTCTATTTGTATTCAATTTGGTAAACAGAAATTGGGTTATGGGGTCTTTGGAACGTATAAACGTCAGTCAGGTTTGGTGAACAGAAATTAGTTATTTGGCGTGTCTGGAACGTCTAAAAGAGTGTCAGGTTTGGTAAACAGAAATTAAGTATGGGCGTCTTTGGAACGTGTAAACGTCTGTTAAGTTGGGTAAACAGAAATTAGGTATGGGTGTCTTTGGAACTTCTAAACGTCTGTTAGGTTTTGTAAACAGAAATTGGGTTAGATTGTCTTTGGAACGTCTAAACGTCTCTTAGATTTGGTAAACAGAAATTGAATTAGGCGTCTTTGGAACGTCTAAACGCCTGTTAAGCTTGGTAAACAGAAATTGGGTTAGGGCGTCTTTGAAACATCTATTTGTGTGTTCGATTTGGTGAAAAAAAATTGTTATGGGGTCTTTGGAACGTCTAACCATATGTTAGCTTTGGTAAACAGAAATTAGATATGGGTGTCTTTGGAACGTCTAAAAGTCTGTTAGGTTTGGTAAACAGAAATTGGGTTAGGGCGTCTTTGGAACATCTAAACGTCTCTTAGATTTGGTGAACAGAAATTGGGTTAGGGCGTCTTTGGAACATCTAAACAACTCTTAGATTTGGTGAACAGAAATTGGGTTGGGGCATCTTAGGGACATATAAACGTCTCTTAGATTTGGTAAACAGAAATTGGGTTAGGGTGTCTTTGGATCGTTTAAATGTTTGTTAGGTTTAATAAAAAGATATGGGGTTAGGTTGTCTTTGGAACGTCCAAACGTCTTTTAGGCTTGGTTAACAGAAATTGGGTTAGTGCGTCTATGGAACGTCCAAATGTCTGTTAGGCTTGATAAACAGAAAAGGGTTAGTGCGTCTTTGGAACGTCCAAACGTCTGTTAGGCTTGATAAACAGATTTGGGTTAGGGCGTCTTTGGAACGTCTATTCGTGTTAAATCATCTACTTTTTGTCTTATCCTGAAGGTATCATAGTATTTGTGTGCATGAAAATATAACAAGGAATAATTGTGAAGATGTCAAAAATAAATACTAATGTAAAATACAAAATAAATGAAATGCATATTAACATTTGTATGTTGGGTTCCTGTTGAGGCAAATGTATTGTGAAAATGAATGAAATAAAAGTCCAAAAAATAAATACTTTTCAGTAGATCTCTGCCATTAAATACGTATTTATTTCAGCCAACAAAAACATATTTTCAATCTTTCTGTTCCAGAAATATGTATCTCTAAAATATGTACATGGACGGAAAATCTAATAAACCACTCTCAAATGAATTCCATTTTACCAGAGAGAGAGAGAGAGAGAGAGAGAGAGAGAGAGAGAGAGACAGACGGACAGACAGACAGATTTAAGTAACCACGTACATAACAGGAGCATTTGGACACCAGGAAGAATGTTAAGACTATTTAAAAACTCACGGATAAAGGAAATGCACCTAAAATATAGTTACAGAAATAGAGAGAGAAAAAGACACTGACAGACACAGAGAAGACAGAAAAAGAGAAAAAAAAAGCCTGCTCTCTGGTTTGCCTTTGTCATTCGAAATGCAAGCGATGAGATCTCAAGGAGAAGGAGGATGGTCGCGATGGCCGGAGGATGTGAGCAAACAGATTCAGATAAACTCTCTCTCTCTCTCTCTCTCTCTCTCTCTCTCTCTCTCTCTCTCTCTCTCTCTCTCTCTCTTTCATCCCCCTCCTCTCCCCTCCCCCTCAAGTCACCCCCGGCGACAGAGGAGCAACATAAAGAGAGTCAATGAAACTGATTTACAATTGCGGGGTATCTCGCAAAAAAAAAAAAAAAAAAAAAAATTCCGGAGAAGAATTCACGAGAGTATACGAATGCAAATACACATTCACGGCTTCGTACACTTGCGACGTAAATTGTCGTATGTATTCACACGGTGACAAGGGGTTTCCACTTCCAGAAGATGCAGGCGACGCTCTATTCGTATATACATACACTAACATTCCAAGGACACCAGACGGTCTATTGTAACCAAGTAAAACTTACCTAATAATCTCTTTTTGTGTTCGATTTAGTAAACAGAAATTGGGTTAGGGGGTCTTTGGAACATCTAAACGTCTGTTAGGTTTGGTAAACAGAAATTGAGTTAAGTTGTGCTTGGAACGTTTAAACGTCTGTTAGGTTTGGTAAACAGAAAATGGGTTAAGGCGCCTTTGGAATGTCTATTCGTGTTCAATTTGATAAACAGAATTGGGTAAGGGCATCTTTGGAATGTCTAAACGTCTGTTAGGTTTGGTAAACAGAAATTTGGTTAACGCGTCTTAGGAACGTCTATTCGTGTGTTCGATTTGGTAAACAGATATTGGGTTAGGGCATCTTTGGAACGTCTAAACGTCTGTTAGGTTTGGTAAACTGAAATTGGGTTAGTGTGTCTTTGAAACATCTATTCTTGTGTTCAGTTTGGTAAACGGAAATTGGGTTAGGGCATCACTGAAACGTCTATTTGTGTGTTCGGCTTGGTAAACAGAAATTGGGTTAGGGCGTCTTTGAAACTTCTATTTGTGTGTTCAGTTTGGTAAATAGAAATTGGGTTAGGGCGTCTTCGAAACGTCTATTCGTGTGCTCGTTTTGGTAAACAGAAATTGGGTTAGGGCGTCTTTGAAACGTCTATTCGTGTGTTCAGTTTGGTAAATAGAAATTGGGTTATGGTGTTTTTGAAACGTCTATTCGTCTGTTCGGTTTGGTAAATAGAAATTGGGTTAGGGCGTCTTTGATAAGTCTATTCGTGTACTCGGTTTGGTAAACAGAAATTGGGTTAGGGCGTCTTTGAAAAGTCTATTCGTGTGTTAGGTTTGGTAAACAGAAATTGGGTTAGGGCGTCTTTGAAAAGTCTATTCGTGTGTTAGGTTTGGTAAACAGAAATTGGGTTAGGGCGTCTTTGAAACGTCTATTCGTGTGTTCATTTTGGTAAACAGAAATTGGGTTAGGGTGTCTTTGGAACGTCTAAACGTCTGTTATATTTGGTAAAAAGAATATGTATTAACGCGTCTTTGGAAATCTACTCGTGTGTTCGATTGGTAAATAGAAATTCATTTAGGGTGTCTTTGAAACGTCTAAACGTCTGTTAGGTTTGGTAAACTGAAATTAGGTATGGGCGTCTTTGGAACGTCTATTCCTGTATTTAGTTTGGTAAACAGTGATTGGGTTAGGGAGTCTTTGAAATTTCTAAACGTCTGTTCAGTTTGGTAAACAGTAATTGTATTAAATCATCTACTTTTTGTCCTATCCTGAAGGTATCATAATAATTGCGTACATGAAAATATAACAAGTAATAATTGTGAAGATTGCAAAAATAAATACTAATGTAAAATACAAAATAAATGAGTATTAACATTTGTATGTTGGGTTCTTGTTGATGCAAATTTATTGTGAAAATGAATGACAAATTCTTCAAAAAATAAATATTTTTCAGCAGATCTCTGCCATTAAATACGTATTTATTTCAGCCAACAAAAACATATTTTCAATCTTTCTGGTCTAGAAATATGTATCTCTAAAATGTGTATATGGATGGAAAATCTAATAAACCATTCTCAAATTAATTCCATTTTACCGGAGAGAGAGAGAGAGAGAGAGAGAGAGAGAGAGAGAGAGAGATTCAAGTAACCACGTACATAACATGAGCATTGGGACAGCAGAAGGAATGTTAAGACTATAAAAAAAAAAATCACCGATGAAGAAAATGCACCTAAAATACAGTTACAGAAATAGAGAGAGAAAAAAACACTTTGACAGACACAGAGAAGACAGCAAAAGAGAGAAAAAAAACCTGCTCTCTGGTTTGCCTTTGTCATTCGAAATGCAAGCGATGAGATCTCAAGGAGAAGGAGGCTGGTCGCGATGGCAGGAGAATGTGAGCAAACAGACTCAGATAAACTCTTTTCTCTCTCTCTCTCTCTCTCTCTCTCTCTCTCTCTCTCTCTCTCTCTCTTTTATCACCCTCCCTTTCCTTCCCACTCAAGTCACCCCCGTCGACAGAGAAGCAACATAAAGAGAGTCAATGGAGCTGATTTACAAGTGGTATCTTGCAAAAAAAAAAAAAAAAAAAAAAAAAAATCGCGGAGAAGAATTCACGAGAGTATACGAATGCAAATACACATTCACGGCTTCGTACACTTGCGACGTAAATTGTCGTATGTATTCACACGGTGACAAGGGGTTTCCACTTCCAGAAGATGCAGGCGACGCCCTATTTATATACACATACACAAACATTCCAAGGACACCAGACGGTCTATTGTAACCAAGTAAAACTTACCTGATAATCTCTTTTTGTGTTCGATTTGGTAAACAGAAATTGGGTTACGGTGTCTTTGGAACATCTAAACGTCTGTTAGGTTTGGTAAACAGAAATTGGGTTAAGTTGTGTTTGGAACGTTTAAACGTCTGTTAGGTTTGGTCAACAGAAAATGAGTTAAGGCGTCTTTGGAATGTCTATTCGTGTTCTATTTGGTAAACAGAAATTGGGTAAGGGCATCTTAGTAATGTCTAAACGTCTGTTAGGTTTGTTATACAGAAATTTGGTTAACGCGTCTTTGGAACGTCTATTCGTGTGTTCGATTTGGTAAACAGATATTGGGTTAGGGCGTCTTTGGAACGTCTATTCGTGTGTTATGTTTGGTAAACAGAGTTAAATCCTCTACTTTTTGTCTTATCCTGAAGGTATCATAGTATTTGTGTGCATGAAAAAATAACCAGGAATACTGTAATTGTGAAGATGTCAAAAATAAATAATAATGTAAAATACAAAATAAATGAATATTAACATTTGTATGTTGGGTTCCTGTTGAGGCAAATGTATTGTGAAAATGAATGAAATAAAAGTCCAAAAAATAAATACTTTTCAGTAGATCTCTGGCATTAAATACGTATTTACCTCATCCAACAGAAAAACATATTTTCAATCTTTCTGTTCCAGAAAATTGTATCTCTAAAATATGTACATGGACGGAAAATCTAATAAACCACTCTCAAATGAATTCCATTTTACCAGAGAGAGAGAGAGAGAGAGAGAGAGAGAGAGAGAGAGAGAGAGAGATTCAAGTAACCACGTACATAACACGAGCATTTGGACACCAGAAGGAATGTTAAGACCATTAAAAAAAATCACTGATAAAGGAAATGCACCTAAAATACAGTGACAGAAATAGAGAGAGTAAAAGACACTTTGACAGACACAGAAAAGACAGAAAAAGAGAGAAAAAAACCTGCTCTCTGGTTTGCCTTTGTCATTCGAAATGCAAGCGATGAGATCTCAAGGAGAAGGAGGCTGGTCGCGATGGCAGGAGAATGTGAGCAAACAGACTCAGATAAACTCTTTTTTTTCTCTCTCTCTTTTTCCCCCCTCCCTTCCCCTCCCCCTCAAGTCACCCCCCGTCGACAGAGGAGCAACATAAAGAGAGTCAATGAAACTGATTTACAAGTGGGGGGTATCTCGCAAAAAAAAAAAAAAGAAAAAAAAACACCCGGAGAAGAATTAACGAGTATACGAATGCAAATACACATTCACGGCTTCGTACACTTGCAACGTAAATTGTCGTATGTATTCACACGGTGACAAGGGGTTTCCACTTCCAGAAGATGCAGGCGACGCTCTATTTGTATATACATACACAAACATTCCAAGGACACTAGACGGTCTATTGTAACCAAGTAAAACTTACTTAATAATCTCTTATTGTGTTCATTTTGTGTTCAATCTGGTAAACAGAAATTGGGTTAGGGAGTCTTTGGAAAATCTAAACGTCTGTTAGGTTTCGTAAACAGAAATTGGGGTAGGTTGTCTTTGGAACTTCTAGACGTCTGTTAGGTTTGGTAAACAGAAATTAGGTTAGGTTGTCTTTGGAACGTCTAAAAGTCTGTTAGGTTTGGTAAACAGAAAATGGGTTAATGCGTCTTTGGAAAGTTTATTTGTATGTTCGATTTGGTAAACAGAAATTGGGTTAGGGCGTCTTTGGAACCTTTAAACGTCTGTTAAGTTTAATAAACAGAAATTGGGTCATGTGTCTTTGCAACGTCTTTTCGTGTGTTCGATTTGGTAAACAGAAATTGGGCTAGGTTGTCTTTGGAACGTCTAAACGTCTGTTAGGTTTGGTAAACAGAAATTGGGTTAAGGAGTCTTTGGAAGGTCTATTCGTGTGTTCGATTTGGTGAACAAAAATTGAGTTAGGGCGTCTTTGAAACGTCTATTCGTGTGCTCGGTTTGATAAACAGAAATTGGGTTAGGGCGTCTTTGAAACTTCTAAACGTCTGTTCAGTTTGGTAAACAGTAATTGAGTTAAATCATCTACTTTTTGTCCTATCCTGAAGGTATCATAATAATTGCGTACATGAAAATACAACAAGGAATAATTGTGAAGATTGCAAAAATAAATAATAATGTAAAATACAAATTGAATGAGTATTAACAATTGTATGTTGGGTTCCTGTTGAGGCAAATGTATTGTTAAAATGAATGACAAAATCTTCAAAAAATAAATATTTTTCAGCAGATCCCTGACATTAAATACGTATTTACTTCAGCCAACAAAAACATATTTTCAATCTTTCTTTTCCAGAAAATTGTATCTCTAAAATATGTATATGGATGCAAAACCTAATAAACCACTCTCAAATGAATTCCATTTTACCAGAGAGAGAGAGAGAGAGAGAGAGAGAGGAGAGAGAGAGAGAGAGAGATTCAAGTAACCATGTACATAACACGAGCATTTGGACACAAGAAGGAATGTTAAGACTATTAAAAAAAATCACTGATAAAGGAAATGCACCTAAAATAAAGTGACAGAAATAGAGAGAGAAAAAGACACTTTGACAGACACAGAGAAGACAGAAAAAGAAAAAAAAAAAAAAAAAAACCTGCTCTCTGGTTTGCCTTTGTCATTCGAAATGCAAGCGATGAGATCTCAAGGAGAAGGAGGCTGGTCGCGATGGCAGGAGGATGTGAGCAAACAGACTCAGATAAACTCTTTTTTTCTCTCTCTCTTTTTTATCCCCCTCCCTTCCCCTCCCCCCTCAAGTCACCCCCGTCGACAGAGAAGCAACATAAAGAGAGTCAATGAAACTGATTTACAAGTGGGGGGTATCTTCAAAAAAAAAAAAAAAAAAAAAAAAAAAAAAATCCCGGAGAAGAATTCACGAGAGTATACGAATGCAAATACACATTCACGGCTTCGTACACTTGCGACGTAAATTGTCGGATGTATTCACACGGTGACAAGGGGTTTCCACTTCCAGAAGATGCAGGCGACGCCCTATTTATATACACATACACAAACATTCCAAGGACACCAGACGGTCTATTGTAACCAAGTAAAACTTACCTAATAATCTCTTTGTGTGTTCGATTTGGTAAACAGAAATTGGGTTAGGGCGTCTTTGGAACGTCTAAACGTCTGTTAGGTTTGGTATACAAAAATTTGGTTAAAGCCTCTTTGGAACTTCTATTCGTGTGTTCGATTTGGTAAACAGAAATTGGGTTAAGGCGTCTTTGGAACGTCTAAACGTCTGTTAGGTTTGGTAAACTGAAATTGGGTCAAGGCATCTTTGGAACGTCTAATTGTGTGTTCGATTTGGTAAACAGAAATTGGGCTATGTTGTCTTTGGAACGTCTAAAAGTCTGTTAGGTTTGGTAAACAGAAATTAGGTTAAAGCGTCTTTGGAACGTCTATTCGTGTGTTCGATTTGGTAAACAGAAATTGGGTTAGGGCATCTTTGGAACGTCTAAACGTCTGTTAGGTTTGGTAAACTGAAATTGGATCAAGGCATCTTTGGAACGTCTAATTGTGTGTTCGATTTGGTAAACAGAAATTGGGCTAGGTTGTCTTTGGAACGTCTAAACGTCTGTTAGGTTTGGTAAACAGAAATTCTGTTAGGGCGTCTTTGGAACGTCTATTCGTGTGTTCGTGTTGGTAAACAGAGTTAAATCATCTACTTTTAATCTTATGCTGAGGGTATCATAGTATTTGTGTGCATAAAAATATAATAAGGAATACTGTAATTGTGTAGATGTCAAAAATAAATACTAATGTAAAATACAAAATAAATGAGTACTAACATTTTTATGTTGGGTTCCTGTTGAGGCAAATGTATTGCGAAAATGAATGACAAAATCTTCAAAAAATTAATATTTTTCAGCAGATTTCTGCCATTAAATACGTATTTACTTCAGCCAACTAAAACATATTTTCAATCTTTCTGTATCTCTAAAATATGTACATGAATGGAAAATCTAATAAACCACTCTCAAATGAATTCCATTTTACCAGAGAGAGAGAGAGAGAGAGAGAGAGAGAGAGAGAGAGAGAGAGAGAGAGATTAAGTAACCACGTATATAACACGAGCATTTGAACACCAGAAGGAATGTTAAGACTCATTAGAAAAAATCACTGATAAAGAAAATGCACCTAAAATACAGTGACAGAAATAGAGAGAGAGAAAAAAAACTTTGACACAGGCACAGAGAAGACAGAAAAAAAGAAAAAAAACCTGCTCTCTGGTTTGCCTTTGTCATTCGAAATGCAAGCGATGAGATCTCAAGGAGAAGGAGGCTGGTGGCGATGGCAGGAGAATGTGAGCAAACAGACTCAGATAAACTCTCTCTCTCTCTCTCTCTCTCTCTCTCTCTCTCTCTCTCTCTCTCTCTCTCTTTTATTGCCCTCCCTTCCCCTCCCCCTCAAATCACCCCCGTCGACAGAGGAGCAACATAAAGAGAGTCAATGAAACTGATTTACAAGTGGGGGATATCTCGCAGCAGCAAAAAAAAAAAAAAAAAAAAAAAAAAATCCCGGAGAAGAATTCACGAGAGTATACGAATGCAAATACACATTCACGGCTTCGTACACTTGCGACGTAAATTGTCGTATGTATTCACACGGTGACAAGGGGTTTCCACTTCCAGAAGATGCAGGCGACGCTCTATTCATATATACATACACAAACATTCCAAGGACACTAGGCGGTCTATTGTAACCAAGTAAAACTTACCTAATAATTTTTTATTGTGTTCATTTTGTGTTCGATTTGGTAAGCAGAAATTGGTTAGGGAGTCTTTGCAACATCTAAACGTCTGTTAGGTTTGGTGAACAGAAATTGGATTAGGTTGTCTTTGGATTGTCTAAAACTCTGTTAGGTTTGGTAAACAGAAAATGGGTTAGGGCGTCTTTGGAACGTCTATTCGTGTGTTCAGTTTGGTAAACAGAAATTGGGTTAGGGTGTTTTTGGAACGTCTATTCGTGCGTCCGGTTTGGTGAACAGAAATTGGGTTAGGGCGTCTTTGGCACGTCTAAACTTCTGTTCAGTTTAGTAAACAGAAATTGGGTTAGGGTGTCTTTGGAACGTATAAACGTGTTAGGTTTGGTAAACAGAAACCGGGTTAGTGCGTCTTTGAAACGTCTATTCGTTTGTTCAGTTTGGTAAACAGAAATTGGGTTAGGGCTTCTCTGAAACGTCTATTCATGTGTTCGGTTTGATAAACAGAAATTGGGTTAGGGCGTCTTTGCAACGTCTATTCGTGTGTTCAGTTTGGTAAACCGAAATTGGGTTAGGGCGTCTTTGCAACGTCTATTCGTGTGTTCAGTTTGGTAAACCGAAATTGGGTTAGGGCGTCTTTGATACGTCTATTCGTGTGTTCGGTTTGGTAAATAGAAATTGGGTTAGGGCGTCTTTCAAAAGTCTATTCGTGTGGTCGGTTTGGTGAACAGAAATTGGGTTAGGGAGTTTTTGAAACTTTTATATGTCTGTTCAGTTTGGTAAACAGTAAAAGAATTAAATCATCTACTTTTTGTCCTATCCTGAAGGTATCATAATAATTGCGTACATGAAAATATAACAAGGGAATAATTGTGAAGATTGCAAAAATAAATAATAATGTAAAATATAAATTGAATGAGTATTAACATTTGGTACGTGTTCAGCCAAATGTACTGTGAAAATGAAGGACAAAATCTTCAAAAAATAAATATTTTTCAGCAGATCTCTGACATTAAATACGTATTTACTTCAGCCAACAAAAACATATTTACAATCTTTCTGTTCCAGAAATATGTATCTCTAAAATATGGAAAATCTAATAAATCACTCTCAAATGAATTCCATTTTACCAGAGAGAGAGAGAGAGAGAGAGAGAGAGAGAGAGAGAGAGAGAGAGAGAGAGAGAGAGATTCAGGTAACCACGTACATAACACGAGCATTTGGACATCCGAAAGAATGTTAAGACTATTTTAGAAAAATAACTGATAAAGGAAATGCACCTGAAATAAAGTGACAGAGAGAGAAATAGACACTTTGACACAGGCACAGAGAAGACAGAAAAAGAGAAAAAAAAAAAACCTGCTATCTCTGGTTTGCCTTTGTCATTCGAAATGCAAGCGATGAGATCTCAAGGAGAAGGAGGCTGGTCGCGATGGCAGGAGAATGTGAGCAGACTGACTCAGATAAACTTTTTTTTTCTCTCTCTCTCTCTCTCTCTCTCTCTCTCTCTCTCTCTCTCTCTTTTTATCCCCCTCCCTTCCCCTCCCCCTCAAGTCACCCCCGTCGACAGAGGAGCAACATAAAGAGAGTCAATAAAACTGATTTACAAGTGGGTGGTATCTTAAAAAAAAAAAAAAAAAAAAAATTCGCGGAGAAGAATTCACGAGAGTATACGAATGCAAATACACATTCACGGCTTCGTACACTTGCGACGTAAATTGTCGTATGTATTCACACGGTGACAAGGGGTTTCCACTTCCAGAAGATGCAGGCGACGCTCTATTTATATATACATACACAAACATTCCAAGGACACTAGACGGTCTATTGTAACCAAGTAAAACATAATAATCTCTTGCTGTAACAGTCTACGGCCTGGTGCTCTTAAAAGGATATTTAAAAAACCCATCTACAAAAATTAAGTTATTTAAATATAACTACCCCATATTATTTTTCTAAGCAATAAAAACATGTTTACCGTGGAGCAAAATGAAAAAAAAATCATTACAAAACATATACATTTTGCTAATAGAGCAGAAATTATCGAATGAAATATTCGTAATGAAAAAAAAAATCATTGAAAAACTTTCTTTTGCTTTAAGGTTAAAAAAACAGTAATCGTAAAAAATTCCATTTGCTTCAAGGTAAAAAAAAAAACAGTAATAAAAAAAAGAAATAAAAATAAACCTTTGCTTCAAGGTTGTAACATCAACAATATCCCCTGATATTCAGATATCAATACTCCATGAAATGAAATGGTAACATGACAACACATAAACGACATAAACGGACATGAAATATGTAATATAATAAACAAGACTATCAATAACCCTTCTGCAAACAGAGAGAAAAATACAGAACAAACAGTAATTCAAGGAACTCCCATTTAAGTTCAGATAACGAATGAATATTCAGAATTAGTGTAATGGCGTCTATTTCGATCAGAACTAGAGCTCCCAGAGTCATACCTGTCTCGAAATATGGGGTTTCACGCTGGGTGGGGGCCCGAGTTATGCCCTCTTTCCTCGAAGAGCTTTCAATACATGAACAAGAAGCATGAGGGTGCAATGTATGTATGTATGTATATGTATGTATATATATATATATATATATATATATATGATAAATTTTTTTGCACATTTAAACGTGTTTCTTTCATATTTCAAATAAGCCATATATATTGATACATTAAAGTCTGGATTCTCTTAACGACCTCGGGATCAGAGCCCAAGAGAGGTCGTT
>NC_090766.1:20115114-20117614 GCF_036898095.1 Palaemon carinicauda
ACACACACACACACACACATATATATATATATATATATAAATTTCCAAAACATTTAACGAAATATAGACTTTTCCTCTTCACCTGAGCCCCGAAAAAAAAAAGTCTGATCAGAGTAATGTCCCAGACAAACGTAATCCTTTCAACAGATATTAAAACTCTCTCTCTCTCTCTCTCTCTCTCTCTCTCTCTCTCTCTCTCTCTCTCTCTCAGTTATAAACTAAATCATTCGACCTGGCTGTTTGAGAATGGGACCGTTTTCTGCAATCCATTTAATCAATTTCAAATCCGTTCGTTCCAATTTAGAGTCCTGCATCTCAATTACCTATTTCATTGATCGTTGCAGAGAGAGAGAGAGAGAAGAGAGAGAGAGAGAGAGAGAGGGGATTTTGATAAGAGTTAGGAGGTGTATTTATAATATTTATAAAGGTATTGTTGGAAATCTGTATTTTCCTTCTTGGTTTATGAATAAAAGTTATTTTCTAGAAATAGTAAGGCAAACATATCATTAACCTTACTACTACTACTACTACTACTACTACTACTACTACTACTACTACTACTACAACTAACAATAATAATAATAGCTGAATTAGTTTAATAATCGAATAATTATCAGTTATAACTCTATAAATCAAATCATTTCAATTCAAAGTTAATACAAAATTTTATTATAAAATAAAACCCTTTAAAGGTTGTTTATGTATCTCCGTAACTCGAAAAAAAGGTAATATCAAATTAGCCTTCTAATGCTAATTATTTCATATAATTAAGTCATTATCCGTAACTCAACCAAAATTTCAATCATTTTTTTGTTTTTTTTTCTTTCATCTGGGTTCAGAAGCCGCAAGAGGCAGTGACAGGAGAGTAGTCACTCGGCCTATGATGGCAAACGCCGTATAAGATTATTTTCGTAGGTAGGAGGTTGAACAAGGCAACAGCCACCTGTTGAGATATTACCACTAGATTTACTGAGTTCTTTAACTGGCCAAATAGTACTACATTTTATCCCTTTCTGTTTACGGCTCATTTTTCCTTTGGCTACACATACATAGCCTATTCTTTACACACTCTTCTCTTTCCTCATAAACGTGACAATACTAAGCTAACCAAATAATTGTTTAATCAAGGGGTTAACTACTGCACGGTAATTGTTTAGTAACTAATTTTCCTTTAGTACGTGTAGAACAGACTTTTTAGCTATGGTAAGCAGCTCTTTTAGGAGATGGACACTCTAAAATCAAACCATTATTCTCTGGTCTTGGATAATGCCATAGCTGTAACATGGTCTTCCACTGTCTTAGTTAGAGTTCTCTTGCTTGAGGGTACACTCAGGTACACTATTCCACCTGTTTCGTTATTCGTTCCCTCACTGGGTATTATCTCTTAAGGAGCCCTTGGGACTACAGTATCCTGCTTTTCCAACTAGGGTTGTAGTATAACTAGTAATAATAATCATCTATCACGTGATATTTCGTGAAAGTTCCTTCTATTTCCTCAAGTCACTACCTGATATTTTATCAAACGTTTCTTGCATTTCATAAGACATTTTGTCAACCTTTTATTATTCCATACATATTTCGTGTCAAGTTTCGTCATATTCTTTCACCTACCAAATTGACATGTTGTGAAATGTTTCGTGAATATCCTCACACTGATCTCGTGAAATGTTTCTTTACAAAGACTCAATGCAACTTAGAAACTGTCAAGAGCAAATTACTACGTTTACTAAATCATAACACAAAAATATTACTTCAAAACAACTAATGTATTCTTTTTACTTCGAATTACATTCAGAAAATAATATATAGTAGTCTTAATAAAATTACAATAAAAAAATCTGGCGTCTACATCACATGCTTCTATCCCAATTCAAACTTTTCACATTAAATAAAATTATTTTACAAAATCATAATAGGTAGTAGGTTGGCCAGGGCACCAGCCACCCGTTGATATACTACCGCTAGAGTTATGGGATCCTTTGACTGGCCAAACAGTACATTTTTTATTTTCCCTTTGCCTACACACACAACGAATAGTCTGGCCTAATCTTTACATATTCTTCTCTGTCCTCATACACCTGACAACACTGAGATTGCCAAACAAATCATCTTCACCCTAGGGGTTACTGCACTGTAATTGTTCTGTGGTCCATTTGCTCTTGGTAAAGGTAGAAGAGACTCTTCTAGAAGGACACTCCAAAATCAAACCATTGTTCTAGTCTTGGGTGGTGCATTAGCCTCTGTACCGTGGTCTTCCACTGTCTTGAGTTAGAGTTCTCTTGCTTGAGGGAGCACTCGGGCACATTATTCTTTCTTATTTCTCTTTTTTTTGTTTTGTTAAAGTTTTTATAGTTTATATAGGAGATATTTATCTTAATGTTATTGTTCTTAAAATATTTCATTTTTCCTTGTTTCCTTTCCTCACTGGGCTATATTCCCTGTTGGAGCCCTTTGGCTTATAGCATTCTGCTTTTCCAGCGCCGGTTGTAGCTTAGCAATT
>NC_090766.1:20127614-20132614 GCF_036898095.1 Palaemon carinicauda
TACAAAAAACTATCGAGCTTGAGCAGGTACCGAACTCCTGTCCAATGGATTACCAGACAGGGACGTTTCCAGTATTATTATTATTATTATTATTATTACTAGCAAAGCTACAACCCTAGTTGGAAAAGCAAGATGCTATAAGCCCAAGGGCTCCAACAGGAAAAAATAGCCCAGTGAGGAAAGGAAATAAGGAAATAAATAAATGATGAGACTAAATTAACGATATATCATTCTAAAAACAGTAACAGCGTCAAAATAGACATGTCCTATATAAACTATTAACAACGTCAAAAACAGATATGTCATATATAAACTACAAAAAGAATCATGTCAGCCTGGTCATGCGATCATTACACCATTAAACTATTTTTATATCAATTGTGAATTTCATTCTTTGCAAAATTCCGGCATGGGAATTTATTTCTGAGAAATAGAAATATTTTGTTCACTTTCTCAAAATTAAATACCTAGAAAAAAAACAAGTATTTAATACGGGATGTTTAATTTGTTCTCCCCAAAAGGCATTACCGATATTTAGAATTAAAACTTTATTTTCCCCCGTCAAATTGAGGAATTTATTACCCGAAATTTCCGAATGTCAATGATCATCTCTTTTATTATCTAAATTAGACAATATATGACACAACCACCTCAAGTTGTGGAATGATCTTCCTAATCGGGTAGTTGAATCAGTAGAACTTCAAAAGTTCAAAATTGGAGCAAATGTTTTTATGTTGACCAGGCTGACATGAGTCCTTTTATAGTTTATATATGACATATCTGTTTTTGACGTTGTTAATAGTTTATATAGGACGTATCTGTTTTGACGCTGTTACTGTTTTTAGAATGAAATATTGTTAATTTATTCTCATCATTTATTTATTTCCTTATTTCCTTTCCTCACTGGGCTATTTTTCCCTATTGGAGCCCTTGGGCTTGTAGCATCTTGCTTTTCCAACTAGGGTTGTAGCTTGGCTAGTAATAATAATAATAATAATAATAATAATAATAATAATGAGACTGCCATTACAAAACCAGAGATAATGATTTATCATACAGTTTGAAATTGTAAAACCTAATCTCAAATTGCAAATAAAACATTACTGATCCTATATTCTGTAGACACAACGACTACCAGGTAAACACTTCGCCTTTTCCTCGGAATTTCAGACACGTCTCTCGACTGGACTTTGTAATTCTAAATAGCAATGATTGTGGAAACTGCCCTTTCATAGCCTAAACGAGTTGGGAAACTCCAAAGACGAGCGTGTTTCCATCGGAGCTACAATGTTGGAGTTCCGGTAATTTTGTTTCCTCATCAATATTCTATTTATGAGAGAGAGAGAGAGAGAGAGAGAGAGAGAGAGAGAGAGAGAGAGAGAGAGAGAGAGAGAGAGAGAGAGAGATTAAAAAGTGATTTGTCTCATTGTCTCTTGAGACAAAGACCTTGGCCGCTTTCTTGAGGTGAAAAAATGCGCTGGGGATAGTCAGGATGGTTAGAGCTTGGAGACTTACTTCTATACCTTATCAAGTCCTTCATCTTGAGTATCCTTTCTTCATATGTCATTGAATGACTCATCAAAGTTTCTAATTTTCCCCCACTATAAGTTTAGTAATAATTCAAAATCTCTTTTAACATATGTATTATTTTATTAATGAATATTTCTCATGGAGCTATAGACTGTATACTATATCCCATACAAAGGCTAAAATGTTATAAGTTCTCTATAATCTCTATAATCAACATCTCCTGCTTTCAATTTTGGGCAGCTACTGTCTAAAATAAGCCTAGTGTGATTGTTGTTTACCAGAACCTTTAATAGGAGGCATTAGTCCGAGAACACCTCTACCGCTGGGTAAGCCTTCTCCATCCTCTATAAGAGAATATTGCCATGCTGTAACACCAATTCTAATTATCTCGATTTTAGTATTTTATGTAAAGCTCGACTTGAGACCGAGATAAGATTGCTAGAAACATTTTAAATGGAAAAACCTGAACCGAATTTAAATCTATATAACTCTGCTTTCAGCAGAAAAGTATTTTAACTTATATTTATATTTCTAAAATTACTTTATTTTTGCTCATGTTTTTTAACAATATTTTAGTGTTTGTACAGATTATTATTATTATCATTACTATTATTATTATTATTATTATTATTATTATTAGCTAAGCTACAACCCTATTTGGAAAAGCAAGATGCTATAAGCCCAAGGACTCCAACAGGGAAAAATAGCCCAGTGAGGAAAGGAAATAAACAAACGATATAAGAAGTAATGAACAATTAAAATAAAATGATTTAAAACCAATAACATTAAAACAGACATTTCATATATAAACTATAAAATGACTTATGTCAGCCTGTTCAAAATAAAAACATGTGCTGCAAATTTGAACATTTGTATGTTTTTAACTTTACAGAACTTGATGATGGACAAATGCCCGAAACGTTGTAATAAAGGAGATTAAACGGAAGATAATATTTCCATTCGTACTGCAATTCCTCACTCGACTGCGTTTTCCCTCGTCTGAAAATTAGACAACCACCATTGCTCGAAAACTTGCACAGGAAGTACTAAGAGGAGTAAGAACATGAGAAAGAAGTCTACAAAGATGGGAGAAAAATAAACTCGACATTTTGTTTCTCTAAAGATGTCTCCGGTATGGCTGTATAATAATAATAATAATAATAATAATAATAATAATAATAATAATAATAATGATGATGATGATGGGTGGATGGAGATGGTTTGGGCATGCTCTTCGCACTCACCAAGAGAGATTAGTTCACTACACTTTCAATTGGGCTCCACGAGGCACTAGAAGAGTTGGAAGACCCAGACCTACATAGCTGGGGACTATGAAGCGCGAAGTGGGAGATGATGAATGGAGAAATATTAATTTAAAAGCGAAAATCTAGCCAAGGCCCTTTGCGTCAATAGGTGATGATGATGATGATGATGATAATAATAATAATAATAATAATATTAATAATAATATCATTAATGATGATGATAATAATAAAAAAAATATTAATAACATACGAAACGTTACATAAAGTACAAAATCCTACGATTCAAAATTCAAACTACTTGCTTTTAAACTTGAATCATTCAACCCTGCTTGCTTCAGTGACACACCTGAATGGTAATCAAGTCTCCCTCATAGTTCTGAATGACTTTGCATCAAGGAAAAGTCGATTGATATTCAACTGCATCAGGATCTTGGGATTAAAATGGATGATTTTCAAAGGAAGGACCGGAACAATTTCTTTGAATGAACAGGGATGACTCCTCACTGCTGAGAGGAATGGCGATGGTGGCTGGTACAACACAAACATACGCTGCCGGGGTCTAGCGATGGCAGGCAGGGCAGCCGGTTCGGGCTAGGGTGCACCCCAAAAGCCAGAGCAAAGTCCTTCAAAAGAAGGCAACTGTGTTACCCCACACGAATGGGAAAAAAGGCACGCTAATAGAGTTACCTTATTCATTCAACAGGATTGACATACAATATACAGTTTATTCACTATAAGGAGCCCTGCAAAGATAATTAAGGTAAACTTTAAATATTCTCTCCCCTCCAAATGACCTTACTTATTTTATAATAAAATGAGGATAACTATAAACGTAGCCAAATAAAACAATGATTTACGATTGAACAAAACTTATGGAAATCTATAAAATATTTAATTAAGTATTGTATTTATCTTTCCAAAGAGGAAGAAGGCAATTTACTATGATAAAGAATTAATTAAGAGTTACGAAATAAAAGTTAGTGAATAAAATGCACAATTGAAATTTTATCATTATCTAGAATACATTACACAATTGAATTCCATAACTCCTGCGTCATTAAAAATAGTCTTTAACATACACAAAAAAAAAAAAAACTTCATAAAAAAAAGAAAAAAAAATCATATCAATCTTCAGCAAAGAAAAAAAAAATATAGTTCTGTGGCAAATGTTCATACGCCTGTCTGTTAAGAAAGATAACTATAATTCTTGTTATGAAAGAGATAGGCATTATCCTCTCTCTCTCTCTCTCTCTCTCTCTCTCTCTCTCTCTCTCTCTCTCTCTCTCTCTCTCCTGCACCGAGGAATGTAGTCATTAAGGGATTAACTCCATCTCATGCTCGGAAAGCCTGCATTTCAAGTCTGACTTTAATTATGAGCTTTTAAGATATCATTTTCTTCTGGGCAGTTCTGGGCATGGAAAGACGGATAAATTGGGGTGAGAAAGAAGAATTAAAAGTAACGTAAAGGGAATAGGGGAAAATAGAATGAAATAGAGAAAAATAGGAAAAGATAATGCATTCATTTTTGGAAAATCACTTAAGTAAATTACATATCACAGAAAGAGTACATAAATAAAATGCAAAATATTATGGATATGGAAAAAGTATGAAAAAAAAAAAAACTAAGAAAATCACCTAAGTAAATTACATATCACAGAAAGAGTACATAAATAAAAGGCAAAATATTATGGTTATGGAAAAAGATATGAAAAAAAAAAACTAAATATAAGAAGTAAAATAATCACTGATGATCGTTATGAGAAAACCCTATGAATACTTTTACTTTTGAAACATGGCGTTCTGTAAGATATAAAAAATTCCCAAAAATTCTGCAATCTATAAAAAACATATCTATTTCCGATACAATCTCAATACTATGGCAAGCCGGAAACCATAAGAATAATTCCAATATTGCGAAATATTGAGCAATTGTAAAGATTAAGGAACATGAGATATAAAGGTTTAAAAGTCACTCGTGAATGGCAGAGGCCAGAGACAGTGACATTGCCCTATCAAGCAGGACAATGCCCTAGAGACCAACCATATATACATATGATCAGCGCCCAAGACCTCTTTCCTCTCTCCTCCCAAGCTTTGACCAAGAATTGCCAGGCAATGGCTGTTGAAGACTCAGCAGGTAGACCTATAGGCTCCAAAAAACCTCCCATCCTCAGCTAATAAGAATGGGGAGGTTGCAGCGACCAA
>NC_090766.1:20150114-20152614 GCF_036898095.1 Palaemon carinicauda
TATTTGCCATTTACTTAACATTGCCATAATTTTCAAAGTCGCTACAGTACTTTTTTGTGTAAAGTTGCTCACAAACAAACAGACGGGGTGAAAGCAACAATAATAGCAATCAATAAAGTTCAGATTAAATGTATGAAACCTTAGGACAATAAAATTTACTTCATAATACAAAAACATCAATCTTATCTCGCGGTAACAACACCCACCATCTCTCTCTCTCTCTCTCTCTCTCTCTCTCTCTCTCTCTCTCTCTCTCTCTCTCTCTCCATTGTATGACACCGTACATACAAACAAACAACAATACCCACACTCGAGACAGGAAAAAATATAGTTTTATATAGCCACTTTTTGGATACCTGAACCAGAGCTTCAGAGCAAAATTCTTCAGGTGAATTCTTTAGGTTTCATAACAATGTTATGCTCTCGCTAACCAGAGAGAGAGAGAGAGAGAGAGAGAGAGAGAGAGAGAGAGATTTCCAATATCTCTACGTGTTCAGATCAAAAGACAGACGTAATATCTGTAGATAGATAGTTTTACGGTTCTTGACAATTCAAGAAAAACGGGTCTTGAAGAAATAATGGATTGACTTGCCAAAGAAGCAAGTGTTGGCTAGTCAAGAGATATGCTTAAACAATGGCGTAAGTCTTCCCAGCTCAAATTTCAAGGCCTTGACTTGTTGACAGTTACAGTAGGTCTATTAGCTGGTATGTTTTGACAGACAGATCTTGACCTGTAACAGAACATGCTGTAAAGATAGCACAGATCTTAATAAGTCAATTTGCCATAGCCTGTAAGCAGAACATGTTTCAATCTTGAGGCACAAGTATTAAAAAAGCTTAATTCTTTCAGCTAAGACACTGATATGAAGACATCGAGGTACATTTCTTGAACTAGTAAAAGGAAGAACAAGAGGCCAAGGCTGCTTCAACCAAGAGGAACATATCATTGACTGTAGTCATATCTCTTAGTCTGCCAAGAACAGCGATTATCCTATAAAAGGACTCTAGTTTTGCCCTGCATAGATTCCTAAGGCTCAGTCCATCAGAAGAAAATGGGTAAGACCAGTCTTGACCTGTTAAAGGACATACTTAGTCCATCACAAGGAATTGGTCTTGACTAGTCAAGATCAAAGGTCTTGGCCTGCCTTTAGTATCCACAGTACTGTCAAGGGATATATAGCCCTGACCTGTGAACCAAGAAGGATGCTGAACCCTCGCTCATTACCATAGTGTCACCTTGTTTTTTATCTTTCCCTCTCTTCCCAAATATCTCTTCCTTCGGCCACTCTTCCCCTTCTGATCCTGTTTCCCAATCTTCTCCTTCCGCTCTTCCTTCGCCTTCTTCTCGAAGGCAAGATGATGTTTCTTGGGCATATTTGCATATCATTATCCGGAGAGCAGGACCCAGAACTCCATCCGGGCAAAACCCGCTCTATCAAATCATTAACGCTTCAATTACTCCCTTACCTGCATGTGTTAATGAGAGGAAAGAGGAAGACGAGGAGAAGGAGAAGAAGAAACAGAGAAAGCACAAAAGTAAAAAGGAAGAGGGGAACGAATAATTAGAAGGATAATGTGATAATGAGGGATGAAGAAAAACGAAATCGTTCTAAAAACAGAAGGAAAATGCAAGGAATCATCTTGACCACAGAGAGAGAGAGAGAGAGAGAGAGAGAGAGAGAGAGAGAGAGAGAGAGAGGGGGGGGGGGAGTGTCTAACACCTTGAAGAGTAAAACAAACAACTATGACCAGCCCTTAACGAATTTTGATCAAGGAGTAAATTTTTCAAGGGGAAGGGGGGGGGGGGGGGAAGGGGGGTGCTGGCGTAATCTTAGCTGATGGATGAAACGAGGTAGAGGCAAAAAACGGTTTTTATTCTAAGTTTTTAATTTCCTTATCAGTTTTTTTTTTAAGTTCATAAATATAGTTATCGTTAACGCTACATAAGGTAATGAAACATCATGAGATGCAGATTTGAATCATGTCCCCTTGAGAAATATAAGATTCCTCCTGAGGATATGGCTATGATGGCCTGTTGGTAACGTCCTTGCCTGGAGTCCCGCTCAAACTCGTAAGTTCCTTTGGTCGCTGCAACCTCACATTCCTTGTGAGCTAAGGATGGGAGTTTTGGGGGTGCCTATAAGTCTATCTGCTGAGTCATCAGTTCAGTACCCATTGCTTGGCTCTACTTGGTCATAGCTTGGGTGGAGAGGGGGCTTGGACGCTGATCATATGTATATATGGTCAGTCTCTAAGGCATTGTCCTGCTTGATAGGGCAATGTCACTCTCACTTGCCTCTGCCACTCATGAATGGCCTTTAAACCTTTAAACTTTGTGAGACTCGGCTAAGACCCCTGCCAAGAGACGTCTACGAGAATGATGGCTTGACGACCATTGATGAGTTACGAAATAATGACTTCAACAAACAGGATGTCAAGCCTACTTCTCAAAGAAGTATTGACATTTCCCTCTTTTAGACTAATATTCTCCTCTCTTAGA
>NC_090766.1:20157614-20165114 GCF_036898095.1 Palaemon carinicauda
CTTGGCTTGAGAAATTATGAAATTCCAATTTCGATATATATATATATATATATATATATACACACACATATATATATATATATATACATATATATACATATATATATATATATATATATATATATATATATATATATATATATATATATATATATATATATATATATATATATATATACACACACACAATTCTTTGCACTGAAATGGACAGGAAATATAATGAGAATTACAGATAATAGATGGACATTAGAATGATAGAATGGGTCCCTAGAGATTGCAAAAAAAGCAGAGGAAGGATGCGAAGACGATGGATCAATGAACTAAGGAAGTTTGCAGGTGTGGACATGTGGAATGATATGTCTGAGTCGTTTGTCCTGCAGTGAACTAATAACGATATATATAAATATTTCCCTATCTATCTATCTATCTATCTATTTCTCTCTCTCTATATATATATAGTATATACATACACACATACACACACACACACACACACATATATATATATATATATATATATATCCATTTCTGAGTATGGTTACCTTACCGTGATTAAAGTTTTTGTATCGACGCGATCAGCAAAGCTATATTAGTCAGGGCCATCCATAATAGGCTGGTTTGCTGTGAGCAATCAGACTAATATCTCCCACCATCACCAATCCGCAGTAGCCAGCGTGGTGATGAAAACTGGCAAAACCCCATACATAAATAAGGACATGTCCGAGGCCTTTGTCCTGCAGTGGACAAGAAACGGCTGCATTTGTTGTTTTGTATATTTCATGATTCTTAGAGATTGGAAGGAAATGGGTAAGTTGTAACCAATTCGGTTTAAACCATTTGCTAGTTTCCACCCCTCTCATTATGCATTCAAGTATACATTAACTGTCAATATGTTATTCTTTTCTAACCAATAAAAAAACTTTCAAATACCTTCAGTTTCCTTCCTTTTCCCATAGACAAACAAAATAAATAAGTAAAACACGCCAGAGAAGGTATGCAAATTGGCAGCCAAAGAAATTGGCAGTTTAGTCCGTAAGCGATTACAAGAGGATAGTCCCAGCTGGAATCAGGATTACCAACATACAATCCGCAGCTGGATTCAGGATTACCAACGTAACATCGCTACGTTAGAGAGGTTTCCTGGGAGCAATGGCCCACTCGCCCTCCGGGAATGTTTTCCTTTTATTTCAAATGCTATTTTCATGAATATATTTCGAAAACTGAATGTGGGAGAATTTCCATAGAGAGGGTCATATACGAGATAAGTTATGTGAATTTTATGCTATTGTTTATATTACGTATCTTAATATGAATATTTTCAGAACGTGTTGTATTTGTGGCTGATTTGGTTTTGACCATATATTTCTTTCTTACCTTTATAGTTTTCTTGTAACCAACATTTTTGTAAGTAATTTTCTGTGTCCCAAATCTACCTGTATTTGTGAATCTGATTCGTCATCCTATTTAGGGGTGGTGGCCTATCGGAAACGTCCATGCCTGGCGATCACCGGACAAGGTTAATGGTTTCCTGCAGCGTTTGCATCTTTTTGAGAGCTAAAGAGTCTATAGGTCTACCGGCTGAATTATCAGCAGCCATTGACTGGTTCTCCCTGGTCCTAACTTGGGAGGATAAGGGGCTTGGGTGCTGATCATAATTATGTATATATGGTTAGTCTCTTGGGCATTGCCACATTCCCTTGCCTCTGCAATTCACGAGCGGCCTTTAAATTGTATGATATATTCATTCCACCTTAACTGTATGATATCTTCATAATATACATTATTATTCACGACTGAGAACGTAAATAATTATTCCCACATATTATTTTGATATCCATTTACTTATATATTTGTTTCCTTTGATTTAAGGCTTTTAGTGTAAAGCGTGCCCGGATAATGTGGCACCAGATGAAACTTCCACTAAATCAAGTCTTCCTCACGACTTGAGCATATCAGTAACACGTTGAACCCAACTATATCTCATATGGACGCTCAGGTTTTACGGATAGTGAGTCGCTTCCTTTCACACCATCTCTCCAAGAGTGTCTATTTATTCCTCTGATACTACCTCATATCTCTTCCAAATTATAAATTCATTATTATTAATATAATAATTATCATCGTAGCTAGTCCACTGCTTGACAAAGGTCTCAGACATGTCATTCCACTCGCGTCGGTTTATGGTCTTTCTATGCCCGTCTACACCCAAAAATGTTCTTGTTCGTCTATTATCTCTCATTCTCATTACATGTTCCGACCATGTCCATTTCTTTTTTTACATATTGCTAGATGTATATACGAAAAAACAACAAGAAATGCAGCTATTTCCAGTCCACTGAAGGGCAAAGGTCTCAGACATATTTTTCTTCACGTCTGGGGTTTGGCAAGTTTTCATCACCATTCTGGCTAGCGCGGATTGGTGATAGTGGGAGACTTGTCTGATCGCTCACAGGAAACCAACCTAGTACAGGTATCCATATCTACAACACCGTTCCATCTCATTACATATATATATATAAACACTCAAACACGTGACGGCCGATGTGGTAACGTCCCTGACTGGCTACAGGCTGCCAACGTAAGAGCCCGTGTCTTGCGTAAGGCAAAGCAATCTAAAAACGAACGAACGAACGAACGTCCCTGACAGGGGGTTTGAGTCCCGTTCAAACTCGTTAGTATCATTGGTCTGTGCAGCTTCACCATCCTTGTGAGCTAAGGAGGGGGATTTGAGTCATTGCAACCATTGCCTGGGCCTCCTTGGTCCTAGCTTTGGTGGAGAGGGGGCTTGGGCGCTGATCATATGTATTTATGGTTAGTCTCTAGGGCATTGTCCTTCTTGATAGGGCAATATCACTGTCCTTTGCCTTTGCCATTCATGAGAGGCCTTTAAACCTTAAACGTATATAGATCACTGCCCTCCCAAATCCTCTGGAAGCAATCTCTTTGTTTATGTATTTACTTGGACGTCCATATTAGCAACCTCTCCTAATTCTCTCTAGTGTATATGTACCGGGATCCGAGAGCACCTATCAACAAAGACATTCTAGAGTTTATACGTCCCCAGAGAACCCATCTCCCGTGAGGACCCCCCCCCCCCATCCCGCCCCCGAAACCATATCAACCCCCTCCCCTTAATCAGCTTCTTCCCTCAACACAACCTGAATTACATCACATCCGACAGACAAAGGTAAACTTGACTAAAGCTATGAGGTGCTTAGTTGCATAAGACTTGGGGCATCATCATCACCCAGGTCTCTCTCTCTCTCTCTCTCTCTCTCTCTCTCTCTCTCTCTCTCTCTCTCTCTCTCTCTCTCTCTCTTCGTTATCGCATGTGTGTATATGGAGGATATCTCAGCAATCATTGAGAATTTATTAATATGGGAAAAGTACTTGCGTTTTACTATAAGAATGTTGTACGCGAGTACAATCTTGGTAAAAATGAAAAAATAAAGAAATTAAGAGAGAAGAGAAGAAATATAATAAAACCAAGACAAAACCACCCAGCTTCATATATGTTGGAGAGCTGAATCTCTCTCTCTCTCTCTCTCTCTCTCTCTCTCTCTCTCTCCTACGCATATGTGTATATTATGCAGGATATCTCGGTAATTTTTGAGAATTTATCAATGGAGGAAAAAGTACTCAAGTTTATTATGAAACGGAAACATTGTACGAGTGCATTATCTGGCAAAAAATAAAAAGAAAAAAATAAAGAAAATAAAAGAAAAGAAATATCCCCAAAACAAAAGCAAAACAACCCATCTTCAGCTCATATATGTTGGAGGAGACCTTAAATGTTAGAAAGCGGGTTGTGGTGGCCCAGGTGGTAACGTCCTTGACTGGTGAATGCCAGATTGGGGTTCGAGTCCCATTTAAACTCGTTAGTTCCTTTGGTTGCTGCAACCTAACCATCCTTGTGAGCTAAGGATGTGGAGTTTGGGGAGCCTATATGTCTACCTGCTGAGTCATCAGCAGCCTTTGCCTCGCCCTCTTTGGTCCTAGCTTGGGTGGAGAGGGAGCTTGGACGCTGATCATATTATCAGTGCAAAAAGCTCCATCACTCGAGCTAGGACCAAGGAGGGCCAGGCAAAGGCTACTGATGACTCAGCAGGTAGACCTATAGGCTACCCCAAATCCTCTATTCTTAACTCACAAGGATGGTGAGTCTCTAAGGCATTGGCCTGCTTGATAAGGCAATTTCACTGTCCCTTGCATCTGCTATTCAGGAGCTGCCTTTAAACCTTTAAACGCGGGAGATATATTAGATTACGTGGAACAGATTAATGGGAATACAAATAAAGGAAAAACTACTGGGCGTCACCTACACGCACATCCTCTGTAACTATTAGCCCCACCCCCCTTCCCCTCTGATCCCCCTCGCCACCTACCTAACCCCCTCTCAGCCAGTGAATGCTTTAAACTATACTCATATATAACCATGTGTAACAATCACACTAAATCTTGGCCTTAAAAGCCAGAGGTCAGGCATGAATTTCCATGACGTTGGAGTGTCAGGAGTTTGCTGCGATGAGGGAGGAGAGGAGGGGGGGGGGGGAATGCGGAGAGGGGTAGTAGAGGGAGAAGGTAAGGGATAAATGGATAGGGCAGAGGGAGAGGGATATTAGTAGGGGAAGATAGATATGTAGTGGCATTTACGCTAGAACTGTTTGGCTGCTCACATAATGTATATATCAGTATATATATATCCCCTCTCAGAAAGGGTATATATATATATATATATATGTATATATATAAATATATATATATATGTATATATATATATATATATATATGTCCCCTCTCAGAAAGGGTATGTGTATATATATGTATATACATATATATATATATGTCCCCTCTCAGAAAGGGTATATATATATATATATATATATAATTTTCTGGTTTACCGTATTTCCTATTCATCAATAAACCTATTTTGATTCTGACGGTTGCCAGATAATTAACCGAGGATCAGTTACAGTCTCTTTCAACCTCTGAACGCTATTTCAAAAATAAATACTCATACATTTGCATAAACACTCTAAAACAATAAACACTTTTCTTAAAGGCCTCTCGTGAAATTCAGAAGCAAGGGACAGTGACAAAACCCCTAGCTAGCAGGATAATGACCTAGAGACTGACAATATATACAATTATCAGCACTCAAGCACCCTCTACACCCAAGCTAGGACCAGGGAGGGCCAGGCAATGGATACTGATGACTCAGCAGATAGACCTAGAGGCTGCCCCAAAGCCCCTCTTTATCTCACAAGGATGGTGAGGTTACAGACACTACAAAAAACTATCAAGCTTGAGCTGGACTCTAACCTCAGACTGGCGACCTCAGTGGGACTCGAATCAAGGCCAGGAGATCTCCAGGCAGGGACTTTTCAATAGGCCACCGCAACTTGTGAGGACCATAAACAACAATATAAACGTAAACATATATTCACTATTCATTGACACCTTTTGACATATTTCAAATTTAAAATCACAATTAATACACAGACTTAATTAAATGGACTTCATTTATCATTATGAAAAAATAGCCAGCTGGGTTTAACAGGCCACCCGCAATTAGGATTTAATTAAAAATAATTAAAAAACCAAATAAAAATAAGTGTTTTTTCCAAACTGTCCTTCAGGTTAAATTATATATTTGAAAAATGTGAAGGGATATACTATAGTCCATTTCTTTTAGCGATGCATATTTGCACTGACTCGCAGCGGTGCCCTTTTAGCTCGGAAAATTTTCCGGATCACTGATTGGTTGGACAATATAATTCTAACCAATCAGCGATTAGGAAACTTTCCGAGCTAAAAGGGCACCGCCGCGAGTCGGTGCAAATATGCATCGCTAAAAGAAATGGACTATAGTGTGCCCGAGCCGTGAAAAATGACGTCTAAATATTTAGATAGATATATACATACACGCATAAAGATATTCAACCCTTTCTACCCGCTCCCCCTTTCCTAACTACAACCCGCTCGTTCGACAGTTTGTGGGAGAGTGTGGTTTCGAATATACCTCTTGGGTACTCCCTATCATCAGGGTATGGTTCCTCTCTCTCCATCCTTTTCGTGACAGGAAAGAAACACACACACACACACACAAACACACACACACACACATATATATATATATATATATATACACATACATACATATATATATATACAGTATATATAATATATATATACATATATATATATATATATATATACATATATATATATATAGAGAGAGAGAGAGAGAGAGAGAGAGAGAGAGAGAGAGAATGTTCCTCTTTATTATAGTGCAGTGTAATTTAACTCTTAACTCTACACCTATTTATCAAGTAAAACGGTTTTTATTTTTCAAGAACATCTGGTTATTTTAACTAATATAAATGAAAACATTTCAGCCAAATCAAGACAAAACATGTACCAATAAAATCCAAACAGTTTAATATGAATATTTTATCAATTAACTGCTAATCACATCCTAATCTCATTCAGTTTATACTATATATCATTATCATCTTCATCGTCAGCCGTTACTAGTCAACTGTAGGACAAAGGCCTCAAACATGTCCTTCCATTCACGTCTGTTTATGGTCTTCCTATGGCCATTTATACCCAAAACATTTCTTAGCTTGTTATTCTATCCTCATTCCACTCTGTTATTCATAATGTTCATCTATCATCTGTCATTCTCATTATTATGTCCTGTCCATGTTCATTTCTTATGTGTTGTTAGAATATCGTTTACTTTGGTTTGCTCTCCTTTGACTGGTTAGATAATAGTACATTGGATCCTTCTCTCTCATTACGGCTCATTTTCCCTTTGCCTAAACATGACGCAAATAGTCTGGCGTATTCTTCACATACTCTCTTTTGTCCTCATACACCAGACAACACTGAGATTACCAAACAATTATTCCTCGCTCAGGGGGTTAACTACTGCAATGTAACTGTTCAGTGGCTACTTTCCTCTGGGTAAGCATTTCTTCTAGGAAAAAGACACTCCAAAATCAAACCATTGTTCTCTAGTCTTGGATATTGCCATAGCCTCTGTCTTGGGGTAGAGTTCTCTTGCTTGCGGGTACACTCCAGCACACTTTTCTATCTTATTTCTCTTCTTGTTTTATTAAAATTTTTAGTTTATTCATGAAAGCTTTATTCTAATGTTACTATACTTAACATAATTCATTTTAATTGTTAATTACTTTCTCTTGTAGCTTATCAATTTCCTTATTACCCTTCCTCACTGTGCTATTTTCCCTGTTGGAGCCCTTGAGCTAATAGAATCTTGTTTTTCCAACTAGAGTTGTAGCTTAGCAAATAACAACAACAACAACAACAACAATAATAATAATAATAATAATAATAATAATAATAATAGAATCTTGTTTTTCCAACTAGAGTTGTAGCTTAGCAAATAATAACAACAACAACAACAATAATAATAACATTAATAATAATAATAATAATAATAATAATAACATCAACCATGTTGCTCTTTTT
>NC_090766.1:20175771-20180771 GCF_036898095.1 Palaemon carinicauda
GGCTGAGGTAGTTTTATTGATTTTACTTCTCCGTTAACACACACATAAGCAAACAAACAAACATTCACACACACACGCATATATATATGTATGTATATATATATATATATATATATATATATATATATATATATATATATATATGCATGTATGTATATACACATACATATATATATATATATATATATATATATATATATATATATATATATATATATATATATATATATACATACACACATAATTACAAATAAATGTACGTACAATAAATTAATCATTCGATATCATTAGTAATCAATCCACTTCAACTAAACCAAACTGCAATACTTTTGTACCGGAAATGTATACAATACTGATGTCTTTAAATGCATTTACTACATTCTAAGTAACTATGTATATTGTTCCTCCTTACCCATCAACTACGTGTATCCTTGACCACATTTATACTTAATATCTTCCAAATCAAGTAAATGATTCATGAACAATCTTTCAGTCGGATCCTTGTTATTATTATTATTATTATTATTATTATTATTATTTGCTAAGCTACAACCCTATTTGGAAAACCAGGATGCTATAAGCCCAGGGGCTCCAACTGGAAAAATAGTCCAGTGAGGAAAGGAAACAAGGAAAAATAAATTTTTCAAGAAGAGTAATAACATTAAAATAAATGTCACCTATATAAACTATAAAAACTTTAACAAAATAAGAGGAAGAGAAGCAAGACAGAACAGCGTGCCCGAGTGTACTCTCAAGCAAGATTAGATAATTCTTATTTAATATGTATCATCTTATCTCAAACCTCACGTATCCTCAGTATCCTCACGTTGTTTATGTATCCTCCACACAGTCCACTGCCGCAAATGGAAAAGGACCTCCATAAAAAAGGGGGAAAAATCTTAACATCATTTTTCAAAAAAAGATAAATAAATCGCCCCGTAGACTATGAATATAAATCCCCGGTTGCGGTGGAATATCCTTCTGTATCGATTATTCCAAAGGATATCTTGCAAGGATATTTTTCAGGATCACAAAAGGGGCTGTCTCTTGAGATTCCCGGAAAAGAGCCCGCCGTCTTCCGTTTCTTTTCAACACATTGAGGTGGGCTTCATTCGCCCCTTATTTCACACTTCGTCGCCGTTGTTGTCAACGTCAAAGAAAGTGATAACGACAATAACAACAAAAACTAGAAAAGTACTCTGATAGTGCAGCCCTCCGCCACGGCAGGTTATTTCTCGAAACCAGCTTGCCTTTCCCAGAATCAATTTAGACCTTAGACTGTGTGACATCCATGTGCGAACTTGGGTTTAAGGTTAGGGTTGATTCGGTCGACCTTTTGCTCGACCTTGACCTTTGACCTAGGACTTTCAAAATTTAATCATTTCCACGTCTCAACATAATCATTAACCCTTGAAAGTTTCACTACTCAATGAGGAGTAGTATTGTGGCCAGGAAGTTGTTCACAAACAACCAAATAAGAGCACGTTATTTTGCTTTCAACTCCACTGGGTACTTATACTTTGATGTATTTTCTTCAAAATCTGATGGCTTTGTACCTGTGTCATACATACACATATCCAGCAAGTTTCGTTGAAATTGGTTCGATAGTTTCTGCGTAATGTTCACAAACAAACAATAAACTAAATATTTGCCATTTACTTAACAATGCGATAATTTTCAAAGTCATTACAATATTTTTTTGTGTAAAGTTGCTCACAAACAAACAGACGGGGTGAATACATATCCTTCGCGATTTTACGAAAGCAACAATAATAGCAATCAATACAGTAAATTCAGATTAAATGTATGAAATCTTAGGACAATAACATTTACTCCATAATACAAAAAACATCAATCTTATCTCGCGGTAACAACACCCACCATCCTCTCTCTCTCTCTCTCTCTCTCTCTCTCTCTCTCTCTCTCTCTCTCTCTCTCTCCATTGTATGACACCGTACAGACAAACAAACAACAATACCCACACTCGAGACAGGAAAAAATATAGTTTTATACAGCCACTTTTTGGATACCTGAACCAGAACTTCAGAGCAAAATTCTTCAGGTGAATTCTTTAGGTTTCATAACAATGTTACGCTCTCACTAACCATAGAGAGAGAGAGAGAGAGAGAGAGAGAGAGAGAGAGAGAGAGAGAGAGAGAGAGAGAGAGAGATAATAGCTCTAAGTGTTCAGATCAAAAGACAGACGTAATATCTGTAGATAGATAGTTTTACTGTTCTTGACATTTCAAGAAACACAGGGCTTGAAGAAATAATGGATTGACTTACCAGAGAAGCAAGTGTTGGCTAGTCAAGTGATATAGTTAAACAATGGCATAAGTCTTCACCTGCTCAAATTTCAAGGCCTTGACTTGTTGACAGTTACTGTAGGCAGTGTAGGTCTTTTAGCAGGTATGTTTTGACAGACGTCTTAACTTGTTACAAAATATGTTGTAATGATAGCACAGATCTTAAGTCGATTTGCCAAGGCCTGTAAGCAGGCATGTTTCAATCTTGAGGCACAAGTATTAAAAAGCTTAATTCTTTCAGCTAAGAGACTGGTATGGAAACATAGAGGTACATTTCTTGAACTAGTAAAAGGAAGAATAAGAGGCCAAGGCTGCTTCAACCAAGAGGAACATGTCTTTGACTGTAGTCATATCTCTTAGTCTGACAAGAACAGCGATTATCCTATAAAAGGACTCTAGTTTTGCCCTGCATAGATTCCTAAGGCTCTGTCCAGCAGAAGAAAATGGGTAAGACCAGTCTTGACCTGTTAAAGGACATACTTAGTCCATCACAAGGATTGGTCTTGACTAGTCAAGATCAAAGGTCTTGGCTTGCCTTTAGTATCCACAGTACTGTTAAGGGATATATAGCCCTGACCTGTGAACCAAGAAGGATGTTGAACCCTCGCTCATTACCATAGTGTCACCTCGTTTTTTATCTTTCCCTCTCTTCCCAAATATCTCTTCCTTCGGCCACTCTTCCCCTTCTGATCCTGTTTCCCAATCTTCTCCTTCCGCTCTTCCTTCGCCTTCTTCTCGAAGGCAAGATGATGTTTTCTTGGGCATATTTGCATATCATTATCCGGAGAGCAGGACCCAGAACTCCATCCGGGCAAAACCCGCTCTATCAAATCATTAACGCTTCAATTACTCCCTTACCTGCATGTGTTAATGAGAGGAAGAGGAAGACGAGGAGAAGGAGAAGAAGAAGAAACGGAAAAAGCACAAAGTAAAAAGGAAGAGGGGAACGAATAATTAGAAGGATAATGTGATAATGAGGGATGAAGAAAAACGAAATCGTTTTAAAAACAGAAGGAAAATGCAAGGAATCATCTTGACCACAGAGAGAGAGAGAGAGAGAGAGAGAGAGAGAGAGAGAGAGAGAGAGAGAGAGGGGGGGGGGCGTCTAACACCTTGAAGAGTAAAACAAACAACTATGACCAGCCCTTCTTAACGAATTTTGATCAAGGAGTAAATTTTTCAAGGGGAAGGGGGGGGGGGAGAGGGGGGTGCTGGCGTAATCTTAGCTAATGGATGAAACGAGGTAAAGGCAAAATACAGTTTTTGTTCTAAGTCTTTAATTTCCTTTTCATTTTTTTTTTTTTTTTTAAAGATCATAAATATAGTTATCGTTAATGCTACATAAGATATGCAGGTTTGAATCATGTCCCCTTGAGAAAGATAAGATTCCTCCTGAGGATGTTGCTATGGTGGCCTGTTGGTATAGTCCTTGCCTGGTGATCGACAGACTAGAATTGGGGCCTTCTCAAACTCGTTAATTCCTTTAGTCGCTGTAACCTCGCCATCCTTGTGAGCTAAGGAGGCGGGCTTTGGGGTGCCTATAAGTGTATCTGCTGAGTCATCAATACTCATTGCTTGGCCCTACTTGGTCATAGCTTGGGTAAAGAGGGGGCTTGGACGCTCATCATATATATATATATATATATATATATATATATATATATATATATATATATATATATATATATATATATATATATATATATATATATATATATATATATATATAGTCAGTCTCTAGTCTACCGCTAGAGAGTTATAGGGTCCTTTGACTGGCCAGACAGTACTACATTGAATCCTTCTCTCTGGTTACAGTTCTTTCCCTTTGCCTACACATACACCGAATAGTCTGGCCCATTCTTTACATATTCTCCTCTGTCCTCATACAACTGACAACACTGTGACTATCAAACAATTCTTCTTCACCCAAGGGGTTAACTACTGCACTGTAATTGTTCAGTGGCTACTTTCCTCTTGGTAAGGGTAGAAGAGACTCTTTAGCTATGGTAAGCAGCTCTTCTAGGAGAAGAAAACTCCAAAATCAAACCATTGTTCTTTAGTCTTGGGTAGAGTCATAGCCTCTGTACCATGGTCTTCCACTGTCTTGGGTTAGAGTTCTCTTGCTTGAGGGTACTCTCATGCACTATTCTATCTAATTTCGCTTCCTCTTGTTTTGTTAATGTATTTATAGTTTATTTAGGAAATATTTATTTTAATGTTGTTACTGCTCTTGAAATATTTTGTTTTGCCTTGTTTCCTTTCCTCACTCGGCTATTTTCACTGTTGGGGCCCCTGGGCTTATAGCATCCTGCTTTTCCAACTAAGATTGTAGTTTAGCAATTAATAATAATAATAATAACAATAACAACAACAACAATAATAATAATAATAATAATAATAATAATAATAGTGCATTGTCCTGCTTGCTAGGGCAAACACTGTCACTTGCCTCTGCCACTCATGAATGGCCTTTAAACCTTTAAACTTTGTGAGACTCTGCTAAGACCCCTGCCAAGAGACGTCTGCGAGAATGATGGCTTGACGACCATTGATGAGTTACGAAATAATGACTTCAACAAACAGGATGTCAGGCCTACTTCTCAAAGAAGTATTGACATTTCCCTCTTTTAGACTAATATTCCCCTCTCTTAGACTATGGTTCCCTTATTTTATACTGTGATTTGCCTCTTTTAG
>NC_090766.1:20185771-20188271 GCF_036898095.1 Palaemon carinicauda
CAAGAATCAATTAACTTATACTTCAATCTCTCTATTCCCCTTCACGGGAACTTTCCACTTTCAGTGAAGTATTTAATGTTTACAGTGCTTTAATTGAGGAAAAAAAGCTTCTTTTCATTACTGAAATACGGAAGTGTTTAGAGAGCTTCATTAAAAAAAGTCTCTCAACTACGATATTTCTTGGCTTGAGAAATTATGAAATTCCAATTTCGAGATATATATATATATATATATATATATATATATATATATATATATATATATATATATATATATATATCCCTTTCTAAGTATGGATACCTTACCGTGATTAAAGTTTTTGTAACGACGCGATCAGCAAAGCTAAACTAGTCAGGGCCATCCATACTAGGCTGGTTTGCTGTGAGCAATCAGACTAATATCTCCCTCCATCACCAATCCGCAGTGGCCAGCGTGGTGATGAAAACTGGCCAAATCCCACACATGAATAAGGACATGGCAAAGGCCTTTGTCATGCAGTGGACAAGAAACGGCTGCATTTGTTGTATTTTATATTTGATGATTCTGTGAGATTGGAAGGAAATGGGTAAGTTGTAACCAATTCGGTTTAAACAATTTGCTAGTTTCCACCCCTCTCTCATTATGCATTCAAGTGTACATCAAATGTCAATATAACATGTTATTCTTTTTTAACCATGAAAAACTTCCAAATACCTTCATTTTCCTTTCTTTTCCCATAGACAAACAAAATTCTTTCATGAAATAAATAAGTAAAACACACCAGAGAAGGTATGCAAATTGGCAGCCAAAGAAATTGGCAGTTTAGTCCGTAAGCGATTACAAGAGGATAGTCCCAGCTGGAATCAGGATTACCAACATACAATCCGCAGCTGGATTCAGGATTACCAACGTAACATCGCTACGTTAGAGAGGTTTCCTGGGAGCAATGGGCCACTCGCCCTCCGGGAATGTTTTCCTTTTATTTCAAATGCTATTTTCATGAATATATTTCGAAAACTGAATGTGGGAGAATTTCCATAGAGAGGGTCATATACGAGATAAGTTATGTGAATTTTATGCTATTGTTTATATTACGCATCTTAATATGAATATTTTCAGAACGTGTTGTATTTGTTGTTGATTTGTTTTTGACTACAAATTTCTTTCTTACCTTTATAGTTTTCTTGTGACCAACATTTTTGTAAGGAATTTTCTCTGTCCCAAATCTACCTGTATTTGTGAATCTGATTCGTCATCCTATTTAGGGGTGGTGCCTTATTGGAAACGTCCATGCCTGGCGATCACGGGACTGGGGTTCAAGTCCCACTCAAGCTTAATGGTTCTGTAGTGTTTGCAACCTCACCATCCTTGAGAGCTAAAGAGTCTATAGGTCTACCGGCTGAATTATCAGCAGCCATTACCTGGCCCTCCCTGGCCTTAACTTGGGCGGAGAAGGGGCTTGGGGGGTTGATCATAATTATGTATATATGGTTAGTCTCTTAGGCACTGTCACATTCCCTTGCCTATGCATTTCATGAGCGACCTTTAAAATGTATGATATTTTCATTCCTCCTTAACTGAATAATATAGTCATAAATACATATACACGGCAGAGAACGTAAATCATTATTCCCACATATTATTTTTATGTCCATTTACTTATACATTTGTTTCCTTTGATTTAAGGATTTTAGTGTGAAGCGTGTATGAATAATGTGGCGGCAGATGAAAATTCCATTAAATCAAGTCTTCCTCACGACTTGAGCATATCAGTAACACGTTGAATCCAACTATATCTCATATGGACGCTCAGGTTTGTACCAACCGTGTGTCACACGATCGTACAGCGTTCATTTTGAGTATATATAATGCTTGTATCTTGCCTCTTCCCTCGCACTAAAAAGAACCAGAATAAACATGTCTGCTTTTCTCCTCTGTAACAGCGTCTGTTTTTTAACATGAAATTTTTTGTTGCTTTAAGCTTCAGTATCTAAAGGAGAGTGTTCTATAATAAATCTACTCAGTTGCTTTCATACTGTCTTTGAGTCACAACCTTCTCTCGACCCGTCACAGGTTTTACGGAGAGTGAGTCGCTTCCTTTCACACCATCTCTCCAAGAGTGTCTATTTATTCCTCTGATACTGCCTCATATATCTTCCAAATTATAAATTCATCATTATTAATATCATAATCATCATTGTAGCTAGTCCACTGCTTGGCAAAGGTCTCGGACATGTCCTTCCACTCGCGTCGGTTTATGGTCTTTCTATGCCAGTCTATACCCAAAACTTTTCTTGTTCGTCTATTATCTGTCATTCTCATTACATGTCCCGACCACGTCCATTTCTTTTTTTTTACATGTTGTTACATGTACATACGACAATAACAACAAGAAATGCAGCTATTTCTAGTCCACTGCAGGGCAAAGGCCTCAGACATATTTTTATTCACGTCTGGGGTTTGGCAAGTATTCATCACTATCCTGGCCGGCGCAGATTGGTGATAGTTGGAGACTTGTCTG
>NC_090766.1:20195771-20198271 GCF_036898095.1 Palaemon carinicauda
CTCAGGTAGTCCCCCTTATATAATAATGAGCATATATATGTGTATATATTTATACACACATTATATATATATATATATATATATACACATATATATATATATATATATATATATATATATATACACACATATATATATATATATATATATATACACACATATATATGCTCATTATCATATAAGGGGGACTTACATTCACGTTGGTGATGTAATCACCCCCCAGGCTGTTATTTCATGGATATACAATAGGTTGCTACTATTTTCAAATTCATCATCATTCAAATGAATAAGATCTCCAAATTATAAAAAATAAAAAATAAAACGAGTTTTGCAATGATCTGAAATCCAACATTTTAGAATAACAAAAATGTTAAAATGAGAGAGAGAGAGAGAGAGAGAGAGAGAGAGAGAGAGAGAGAGAGAGAGTTAAAATGTTTTCCTTGCAATTCCAAACATGAAGCAAGAGCTAAGCGGTGTGTGTGGGTGATTTTTTCTTTAGCCCAAAAATTAACTTTAGGAAGAAAATGGACAGAAGTTAGGCAACTTATTCAGAATTTAAAAAAAAAAATAAAAATAAATAAATAAAGGAAAAAATTCATCATACACGAATTCATGAGAAAGTTTTCATGTGGTGGTTGTAACCAAAAACGTATCTTTTAATTTTTCTGAATCTTCTATTTTTTTATCGAAAAAAAAAAATATTAACATTACGTTATTTGTGAAGACGAAGACGTAATGATTGTATAATTTTAGTATATCAGATTCATTTCACCATATTTCATGAAAGTTAAAAATATTTTGTTTGTAAACATACAATGGCTTTCATAAGTCGTAAAACATTCACTCTCACTTGACTAATCTTTTCGTAAATTTTCCTTTATAGCTTCAAACTTCTGTAGACAAGATCATGGATAGGGGCACATTTCATCTGGACTCAAGGACATTTTGATACCGGACATTTTGATACCGGACATTTTGTGACTAGGCTTTTGCACTACCGGACATTTCGATACCACTAGATGTTCTTGTAATTGGTTGTTTACAAATTTTTTCTTTAATGGCCGGCTATTTATAGTAAACATTCTCAGTATATATATATATATATATATATATATACTGTATATATACAGATATACAGCATATATGTGATATATATATATATATATATATATATATATATATATTGGTATCGAAATGTCCGGTATTAAAACATCCGGTATCAAAATGTCCAGTATCAAACTGTCCCGTCACCAGTTGGAAGACCCAGTCCTACATGGCTGAGGACTATGAAGCGTGAAGTAGAAAATGAAGAGTGGAGTATTGATTTAAAAGCTCAAGATAGAGACGACTGGCGAAATCTAACCGAGACCCTTTGCGTCAATAGGCCTAGGAAGAGATGATGATTAACTTCAAACTATCAGAACACTAGTATTACATATTCACATGTCGATTACGCTGTTTAAATAGATACATGAATCTCTCCAATACTTCTCTATTCCTTCTCTATTTGAACTCTCTACCTCTCTCATCTCAACTTCCTTCTTTCTTTCGCTAGGAACAACAAGAGAAATCGTCGTTGGCTTGAAACTGGAATCGAAACGGAATTTTAGGGCTGGAAATCCGGAATTAAACATGGCGTGATCGTGACATAGTAGAGGCACTTTCATGCCACTCCCTTTTGGGACGAGGGAAGGTGATATCTCTCTCTCTCTCTCTCTCTCTCTCTCTCTCTCTCTCTCTCTCTCTCTCTCTCTCCAAATAAGAACACACAAACACATGAGTATTAATTTCAGTCTTCAAAGACACAATACTTTCCACTAAAGTATTCAGTTTTATGTCAATTTCAGAAATTTATTCGTAATTTATGCTTCAATTATGCACAATTAAAAATAATAAAAATTCACCAAAATACACAAAAAACCCCAAAATATTCATACAAAATTTTAAATTTCAGCAGTTAGGAAATTCTTTGATGAGATCATAGAGTCATCCGGGAGTGTTTGTGGATATAGGAGGGCATGAAGATGAAATTAAAATATTATGTCATAGGATGAAGAAATAAAAACTTTGGAAGAAAAATTAGAGCTGGATAATAGGACCTTGATGGTGGATAAATAGTTGTTTTATAGGGAGGTAAAACCAAAGAAAGGTTGATGAATACATGCACTTTAGAAGAGCAATCAAAAGTTTTCCCCAAAGTTTTCAGTCTGGCGTCCCCTTAGCTTCCTCATGGAGTCTTCGCACCCGCTCCCTTTGATACAATTTCAATTACATATCAGAGCTATGGATTCCTTTCATAACTCTACTGTCAAATTTATGGATTTCTTTCATAACTCTACAGTCAAATTTATTATCAATAAACTGCATATAGGTTTCTTTGCCTTAGTGTTTATGATATATATTTTGTCATTAAGAATTTTCAAGGACAGAAAAGTTTTGAGTGTTTATGACATATATTTTGTCATTAAGAATTTTCAAGGACAGAAAAGTTTTGAGTGTT
>NC_090766.1:20203271-20210771 GCF_036898095.1 Palaemon carinicauda
ATGTATATAAACCACGTATAATGGTAAATATCGGTAAGTATACAAACCATCTGTAATGGTAAATATCGGTAAATATATAATCCCTGTATAATGGTAAATATTAGTATGTATATATAGACCATGTATAACGGTAAATATCGGTATGTATATAATCCCTGTATAATGGTAAATATCGGTATATATATCAACCATGTAAAATGGTAAATATCGGTATGTATATAAACCATGTATAATGGTAAATATCGGTAAGTATACAAACCATCTGTAATGGTAAATATCGGTAAATATATCAACCATGTAAAATGGTAAATATCGGTATTTATATAAAGTGTATATTGGTAATTATTGGTTTATATATAATCTCCGTATAATGGTAAATATCGGTATGTATATAAACCACGTATAATGGTAAATGTCGGTATGTATATAAACCACGTATAATGGTAAATGTCGGTATGTATATAAACCACGTATAATGGTAAATGTCGGTATGTATATAAACCACGTATAATGGTAAATGTCGGTATGTATATAAACCACGTATAATGGTAAATGTCGGTATGTATATAAACCACGTATAATGGTAAATATCGGTATGTATATAATCCTGTATAATAGTAAATATTTGTATGTATATAAACCACGTATAATGGTAAATGTCGGTATGTATATAAACCACGTATAATGGTAAATATCGGTATGTATATAATCCTGTATAATAGTAAATATTTGTATGTATATAAACCACGTATAATGGTAAATGTCGGTATGTATATAAACCACGTATAATGGTAAATATCGGTATGTATATAATCCTGTATAATAGTAAATATTTGTATGTATATAAACCACGTATAATGGTAAATAACGGTATGTATAAAATCCAAGTATGATAGAAAATATCGGTATGTATATAATCCCTATATAATGGTAAATATCGGTTTACAACACCCAATACAGAATTAACGAGTAAGAAAAAAAATATATAATCATCCATTACTGACGGTAATTTGAGTCTTTAGCTGGAAAATAACACTATAAAAATCTTTCAGTTACTGACAATAAAAAGCTCTATCTCAGGTTTAATCATCCTTGTAATTCTAAATCACATGAAGTTCTATAAATAACTTTATCAATTGCATTTCCTGTGTAATATTCTTAAATATATCTTAAATTCATGTTTAGGTTTTTATAGTTTATGTATGAAATATCTAATTTAATGTTGTTTCTGTTATTTGATTGTTCATGGCTTCTCTTATATTTTATTCATTTCCTTGTTTCCATTCTTCACTGGGATATTTTTCTCTGTTGGCGCCCCTGGCCTTATAGCATTCTGCTTTTCCAACTATGGCTGTAGCTTAACTTATGATGTTAATAATAATAATATTAATAATAATAATAATAATAATAATAATAATAAATAATAATAATAATAATATTCTTTAATATTTTGTCTCTATAAACAACTGTTTAATATTATTTCACTGCATATCATAACCATTATTTTATAAATTTGCCTCATACATTTTTTTTTTTTTTGGAAAATAACACTGCAAACTATATGCATTGTATTTTCTTAGTCTAATTCCAGTGTAAGAGTCTCGACATTATTTTCAGATTTAGTAATATTTTCAGTCTTAATATAAATCTGATTCAATATAATCATCAGCTTAAACAATTATTTTGGAGAGTCAATATGTTTAGTTTCAAAGTTATCTGCAGTCGCTAAGTTACTTTAGGTTTCAACAGTTTTGTATCTATATAATCTTAGGTCTTAATATTATTATAAGTTTCAATATAAGGTTCAGTATCAATAGTATTTTCAGCTCAAAAATTATATCAGCTTTATTATCCTAATCCGTTTCAATATTATTTTCCATTTAAATATTATTTTCCCTCTTAATAACAGTGTCAGTTTTAATATTTTTCGGTTCCAATCCCCGCCCCCTCCATATTGCTTAATAAACACTCACTTCCATGCATAATAGTCATTTTGAGTGGATCTCATGAATACATAACGAATACATGAATACATTCCTGGTAGTAGGTTGGCCAGGGCACCAACCACCCACTGAGATACTACCGCTAGAGAGTTATGGGGTCCTGTGACTGGCCAGACAGTACTATATTGGATCCTTCTCTCTGGTTAAGGTTTATTTTTCCCTTTGCCTACACACATACACACTGAATAGTCTGGACTATTCTTTACATATTCTCCTCTGTCCTCATACACCTGACAACACAGATTACCAAACAATTCTTTACTAAGCGAGTTACTGCACAGTAATTGTTCAGTGGGTACTTTCCTCTTGGTAAGGGTAGAAGAGACTCTTTAGCTATGGTTAAGCAGCTCTTCTAGGAGAAGGACACTCCAAAATCAAACCATTGTTCTCTAGTCTTGGGTAGTGCTATAGCCTCTGTACCATGGTCTTCCACTGTCTTGGGTTAGAGTTCTCTTGCTTGAGGGTACACTCAATCACACTATTCTATCGTATTTCTCTTCGTCTTGTTTTGTTAAAGTTTTCATAGTTTATATTTGAGATATTCATTTTAATGTTCTTACTTTTCTTAAAATATTTTATTTTCTTCTTTTCCTCTCCTCACTGGGCTATTTTTCCTGTTGGAGCCCATGGGCTTATAGCATCCTGCTTTTCCAACTATTGCTGTAGCTTAGCAAGTAATAATAATAATAATAATAATAATAATAATAATAATAATAAAATAAATGACAATGTATTCATCCCACTCCCGACCTGGCGTTATGAGAATAACATGTTTTGCATAGTGAAAAGAAACTCATATATTCATTTGGAACCTCAACAAAATTCTTGTCCCTGTTAGCCTTATTTCAAACACTTGCCTACAAATGTTCTGGTAGAGTTAAGCCTTAATTTCCGGAATGTATCAAAACTAATTAACGAAGGCAGGATTAAAACTTTGATAAGTGCCAGGATAACTCATTAAAATAATTTCATTATATTTTTATTTTAGATAAAAAAAAATATAAGATAATTTGGCGTCTTTTGTATCTTCATAGTTTTAGAAATAACCACAATTTAGAATATTTTTATTAACAAAAGAAATGCATAAAATTCATTTTAAATTCTTCTAAAATTCAAACAGGAATAGACATCATGAAAAAAAGTAACGAAGTATTAAGGCACTGTTTAATAACAAGGAGAAATTTGTTTACTTCAAGACATCCTCGGAATCTTTTGCTAACTTTCCTTATTGTAACTTCGACTTGTGTAACAAGGATAAGTAAGTAAGTAAGTAAGTAAAGAATATATCACAATCACTTGATACTTCTCGTAAGTTATTTGTTTAAATACTTAAGACTTTTTTTTTTTATATAGAATAAAGGTATGCGATGGAACATGTTGATAATGTCAATAAAAAAATAAAGAAAAGTAAAAATAATATTAGCAATAACAACAACAATACAGCCGTCTCTAATTCACTGTTGGACAAAGACCTCAGACATATCCTTGATTCGTGTCTGGGGTGTGGCCAGTTTTTATCAGCGGACTGGTGATGGTGGAAGAATTTGGTGATATCGCTCACAGCAAACCAACCTTTTAAGTGTTGCCCTGATTAGTAAAACTGTGCTGATTATGGTGATACACAGAGCTTTTCATCACGTTAAGGTATCCCCACTCAGAAATAGTAAATAATATATCGGATTTTTATTCTGGGGGAGCTTACTTTGAAAAAGCTATTATTTTTGATAGTTATGAAGTACCGGTCACTCTTAAAACATAAATTTAAGCTATAAAACGACTTTGAGAGTGTAAACCTCCGCTACTGCGGTTTATTTCTCGAAACCCGCTAGCCTTAAGGCTAATTCGGTCGAATTTTTGCTCGATCTTGACCTTTGACCTAGGACTTTCAAGATTGAATCACTTCCACGACTCAACATAAAAATTAATCACTGAAAGTTTTACCACTCTATGAGTAAAATTGTGGCCATGAAGTTGTTCACAAATAAATAAACAAACAGCGGAAAAACCATAACCTCCTTCCAACTTCGTCTACGGAGGTGAAAATAAGAATACGAGCAATGTAATTTCAACATTCGTACAACTCGCAAGTTTCCTTTGCCGCCACGTACAATAATTCAAGAAAATAAACTAAACAGCGAAGAGATAATGCATACGAGACGACAAGAGAATTAAAATGGAAAATCAAATACGCATTTTGCTATTAAAGTGCTTTTAGCTAAACTGGTCTAAGAGCTACAGTTCTACAGCGACTTGTAACGTTCTTTCCGAGCTTAATGGAAGCTATCCATCTCCTCAGCCTAAGTGACTATCGCTTTTCTTAGTCAGAGTTATATTTCAACAGGCGCTGTTTAGGAGGCTCCCTCGGAAAATGAAATTTCCTGTAAGGTGTTTACATCGTTTTATAATGTACAGTCTATTAAAACATTCAGGAGTTTGGATATTTTTCTTTTTACTAATATTAACTTGAATGTACTTCGTAAAAAGTAGAAGGTTGGCTAGGGCACAAACCACCCGTTGAGATAATACCGCTAAAGAGTTATTGGGTTCTTTGACAGGCCAGACAGTACTCCATTGGATCATACTCTCTGATTACGGCTAATTTTTCCTTTGCCTACACATACATCGAATAGTCTGGTAAATTTTTTTCACATTCTCCTGTTCTCATATATCTGGCAACACAGATTACCAAACAACTCTTCGCTCAAGGGGTTAACTAAGGCAATATAATTATTGTTCAGTGACTACTTTAATCTCAGTATGGGTTGGAGAGATTCTTAAGCTATTGTAAGCAGCTCTTCTAGGAAAAGGACACTCCAAAATCAAACCATTGTTCTTGGGTATTGCCATAGTCTCTGTACCATGGTCTTCAACTGACTTGGGTTAGAGTTCTTTTGCTTGAGGGTAGAATGGGGCACACTATTCTATCTTATTTCTCTTCCTCTTTTTTTTTTGAAGCTTTTATAGTTTCTATATGAAAGATCTAATTTCATGTTGATACTCTTCTTAAAATATTTTATTTTGATTACTCATTAGTTCTCTTGCAGTTTATTTATTTCCTTGTTTCCTTTCGTCAATTGGCTATCTTTCCCTGTTGAAGCTCTTGGGCTTAGCTTGTAGTAATAATAATAATAATAATAATAATGATAATAATAATAATAATAATAATAATATAACTACTTTTCTCCCGGTACCCTCGGGTATGGGGAGAGGAAATAGTCATACCTGGCGAGAGGCGGTACCCCAAGAGGTACACTCGACAACCACAATATTCCAAAAATGACCGATATTTAGACGTAATTTTTGACGTCTTGGATACACTACCATGCAAAGAGTATATATATATATATATATATATATATATATATATATATATATATATATATAAACACTAATAACGTTATGAATTCTATTATCATTACTATTAACAATATCAACATTATCAATTACTTTTATTTCATAATCATAATAAAAAAAATGATAATATTGATTCCTAAATGGATATATGGTTTGCAGCAGTATATACTCTTTTTTTTTATTATACAAGGAAACTTGCCCGTCATATGAACAAATGCATGCAGATTCAAGAAATAAATTTGGGAAATAACTTATTATATAAAGATAGTTTTTAATTTTCGTATTTTTTTAATTTCCTTGAAAAGAATCCAGAAAAAAAAATATATTTAATAAAATACATAAAATCAAAATAACAAAATATACTTGTTAATGGCCGACTGCAAGTTTTAATAACCAGAGTTGATGCTTGGTCCGAAGTTGCCTAATACCAGTGATGTATTTCTTGTAAACATATCTACATATTTGCATATATATATATATATATATATATATATATATATATATATATATATATATATATATATATATATATATATACACACATATACACGCATTATAACAACAAAAACAAAAAATACAACTGTTTCTATTCCACTGCAGGACAAAGGTCTCAGACATGTCAATTAATGTCGGGGGTTTGGCCAGCTTTTATTACTGCGGATTGGTGATGGTTGGAGATTTTCGTCTGATCACTAACAGCAAACTAACCTAGTATGGGTGGCCCTGACTAGTAGATCTTTGCTGATCATTGCGATATGCAAACCCTTTCTCCACCTTACGGTTAAGGTTATATATATATATATATATATATATATATATATATATATATATATATACATATATATATATATATATATATATATAATATATATACATATATATAATATATATATACAGTACATATATATATATATATATACACACACATAAATATACATATATTACATATATATACATATATATATACACACATAAATATACATATATTACACACACACACACACACACACACACATATATATATATATATATATATATATATATATATATATAAAAATTTATCACTAACACATCTGATTTGATGTTAATACTTTCAAATATTGAGAAAAAAAACTTTTTTAATAATAAAGTCTACACAAGGCCAAACATCTGGGACAGGATTCGAACTCTTACCTCTGAATCGACACAAAAGAGATAGATATAAGTTGATCTTCACTCCATATTTCTTACACTGAAACTTAAGACTTAAACTCAACCCAATCTATATCATAAAAACCGATTACTAGATTAGTAATAAATGATTATTAATAATACATTTGTCTCTGACACACAAAACATTCAATCTTCAAATAAATCACAAATAGTTATTTATATCGAAAAGTCTACGGCCTAGTTTTGTATACATTCAGATGCACTGGTTCGAGTCCTGACCGTGTGTGTGCTTATAAAATAACTAGCGTACGCAACCCGTCAAAAATGACGGCTGAATATTTACAGATATGCGCATACACATGCACCCCCTCTCACCATAGTATGACTACTCCCTGGGGAGGGGTGAGCGTGATCGGAACTCTCTCTCTCTCTCTCTCTCTCTCTCTCTCTCTCTCTCTCTCTCTCTCTCTCTCTCTCTCTCTCTCTCTCTCTCTATATATATATATATATATATATATAGACACTTCCTCTTTAATAAATAGGGGAGATACCACTACATAACACTGTCTTTATCTAGTACCAATTCGATGACAGTAGAGTATTAGTGTACTCACGCTCAATTTGACACCCATCCCACAGCAACAATAAATCCTGAGAGAGAGAGAGAGAGAGAGAGAGAGAGAGAGAGAGAGAGAGAGAGAGAGAGAGAGAGAGAGAGAGGAGAGAGAGAGAGAGAGAGAGATGCCCTTCGAAGCGAATCGCTATTTTAATTAGAGTGTATATAATAATTCGAACAGGTGCCAACTGAAGATTCAAACAGCCTTTCATAGACTCCCAAGGTTTATACTGTCCTCCACCGGACGAAACTCTCTAAGCTTCATTTTCAGATCTCTCAACGCGCTATTCTCGCCCTTACGGACCGTTCCATTAGTTTGTAGGAAGATTTAGCTTTCAAAATTAAGTGGATTGTTGACTTGTATCTTTATTTACG
>NC_090766.1:20225771-20228481 GCF_036898095.1 Palaemon carinicauda
ATATACATTTATATATATATATACATTATATTTATATATATATAATCTATATATATATATATATATATATATATATATATATATATATATATATATAGTATATATATATATATAACAAGGTCCATTCAAAAAGTATCCGACCTCTGTTGATAAAAGTAACGAATAGTGTACATTTGAAACATTTTATTCAATCATCAAAGTACTTCCCTTAAGAATACACAACTTCTCCCTACAGTGTTACCACTGCCGGTAACATCTCTGGAATACCGAAATTGGCATCTCGCAGAGCTCTGTTGTCGTTTTTCTCACAATTTCCTCTTTCCTATTTCTAACCAGCTGATCCAAGCTTACCTACCCGATACTATCAGTCCACATTGTTCGACACCCTCCCTACTCTCCAGACGGACCTTCTGACTTCTGGCTGTTCTGGACTGAAAAGCCTTCGTCCAACAACATGAGGTTGTAGGTTGGCCAGGGCGCCAGCCACCCGTTGAGATACTACCACTAGAGAGTTATGGGGTCCTTTGACTGGCCAGGCAGTACTACATTGGATCCTTCTCTCCGGTTACGGTTCATTTTATCTTTGCCTGCACATAACCGAATAGTCTGGCCCATTCTTTACATATTCTCTTCTATCCTCATACACCTGACATCACTGAGATTACCAAACAATTGTTCTTCACCCAAGGGATTACTGCATTGCATTTGTTCAGTGGCCACTTTCTTCTTGCTAAGGGTAGAAGAGACTCTTTAGCTTTGGTAAGCAGCTCTTCTAGGAGAAGGACACTCCAAAATCAAACCATTGTTCTCTAGTCTAGGGTAGTGCCATAGCCTCTGTACCATGGTCTTCCACTGTCTTGGGTTGGAGTTCTCTTGCCTGAGGGTACACTCTGGCACACTATTCTATCTCGTTAAAGTTTATATAGTTTATAGAGGAGTTATTTATTTTAATGTTACTCTTCTTGAAATATTATATTTTTGTTCTATTTCCTTTCCTCACTGTGCTATTTTCCCTGTTGGAGCCCCTGGGCTTATAGCATCCTGCTTTTCCAACTAGGGTTGTAGCTTAGCATTTAATAATAATAATAATAATAATAATAATAATAATAATAATAACAAACACAAAAGACTGTAACACCAGCCGGGATGAGATATTAAATCAATAAAACTATTTCCGCATGCATTATGAAGACGTTCAAATAGGCCACAGTAATATAATATCCCTCTGTGAGAGTGCCTTTCACAGACTGAGTAAAAGTGTTCTGCAGGATAAGATTGTGTTTTTTCAAGTTACAGAACATTGAATATTCACGTCAATGAATAACTGATATTCCTGGGATATTCCGCAAGAACTTTTAAGTGGGAGTTTAATTTTTCATATGTGCTCAAATATTGTACAATTTTAAGTGGTTGCAATAAATAATGAAACATCAATTTTTTTCATAAGTTCAGAGACTTGAGTCTTGGAATACAATTCTATAATTTTCATAAAATGTTGTAATTTTCAAAATACATTAAAAAATTATACTATTGTTTATCAAATACAAAACAAAATGGAATGAAACATGACCACATTTTCAATGCAGCCGCAGAAATATACATCATTACATTGTAATCTAAAATACCTAGGGTTGTGGTGGGCCCTGGTGGTAGCGTCCTTGCCTGGTGATTGCCAGACTGGGGTTCGAGTCCCGCTCAAACTTGATAGTTCCTTTTGGTCGCTACAACTTCACCACACTTGTTAGCTAAGGATGAGGGTTTGGGGGAGCCTATAGGTCTATCTGCTAGGTCATTAGCAGCCATTGCATGGCCCTCCTTGGTCCTAGCTTGGGTGGAGTAGGGCTTGAGCGCTGATCATATGCAATGTGGTCAGACTTAGGGCACTGTCACTGTCCCTTGCCTCTGCCATTCACGAGTTGCCTTTAAAACATTTTAAACTTTAGAAATACAGAAATGCAAAAAATTTATAAGAAAAAAATCCGGTTTTTGCAAACCCAAGGGAACGTTAAGGAGAAGGTAACAGGTAGTGGGGCGGGGGGGGTGGGGCCCGCAGATCACTGGGGGGGGGGGGGGGGATCACTGGAGGGGGGGTGAGATCACTGGGGGGGGGATCACTGGAGGGGGGTGAGATCACTGGGGGATCACTGGGAGGGGGGTGAGATCACTGGGGGCGGGGGGGGGAGGTTGTCCGAGAGTACACCTTTACTAAGTAAGGATGAATTTACCAAGTTTAAGTTTGTTAAAGCTTAGCTGTGATACTTAGGGTTGGGTAGGAAATACTGATAATCTCTCTAATTAAAGAGGCTTCGTCTCTTGCATTTAGAAGCTTAATTATTCAAGACTTAGACGTTTCAGCTTTCATATTTAGAGGCTGCATCCTAGGACTTGTCTTCATATTTCAAATTTAGACTTTTTAAGACTTAGGCGTTTCATATTTGATAATTATAAGCTTCATTATTAGGATTTAGAGCCTTCATATTTTAAATCTAGAGACTTAATATTTTTTTACATTTAGAGGTTTCACCTTTTGAACTTAGAAGCTTAATTTTTAGGATTTAGAGTCTTCATATTTTACATTTAGAAGCTTGTAATTCAAGATTAAAACCTTAATTTTTCCTACTATATGATAACTCCAAGGACTTCAAGATATTCAATTAGGACTGGAATATTATTTAGAATTTTTAGTCAACATCTACTTACAGTGCGGAAC
>NC_090766.1:20241481-20246481 GCF_036898095.1 Palaemon carinicauda
GCCAATTTCTACATTCGTGCAAAAGAATCGTATGTTACATCCCTATGGGTTTCTATTTTATATACGGGTTACATCATCTCTCCCAGAGAGAGAGAGAGAGAGAGAGAGAGAGAGAGAGAGAGAGAGAGAGAGAGAGAGAGAGAGAGAAATATCCACACTTTAATAATTAAATTTTACTTCTTTTTAAAGGTACCTCATGAATGGCGGAGGCAAGGGACAGTGACAATACCCTATGCTAATTTTTTTTAATGCGGCGCATTTTCACTGACTCGCACCGGTGCCCTTTTAGCCGGAAAAGTTTCCTGCTATCTGATTGGTTAGAATTATCTTGTCCAACCAATCCGCGATCAGGAAACTTTTCCGAGCTAAAAGGGCAACCCCGGAGTGGGTGCAAATCTGCCTAACTAAAAAGAATTGACTATAGTAGGACACTGCCCTAGAGACTGAACATATGCGATCAACGCCCAAAACCCCCTCTTCACCCAAGCTAGGACCAGGGACGGCCAGGCAATGGCTGCTAATGACCCAGCAGGTAAACCTATAATAATGGTAAGGTTGCAGACACTACAAGAAACTATCGAGTTTGAGAGGGACTCGATCTCCCGTCCAGCAGAACGCCAGCAAGGACGTTTCCAATAGGCCACCACAACACTGGTGTTATACTTTTTTGCTCCTTTGATACGTGGCAGAAACTAAAAGTTTTGTCCTCCGCTTCAGACAAACGCTTTGCCATCTTTCATTTAAGAAATCTGAAATCTAGGATGTTAAGTAACGCTGCTCATTTGGACTTCAAAACGTGTTTGCTATCTGGTGTGATAAATGAACTATATTTCTCTCGGTTACTCGAGCAAAAAAAAAAAAGAAGACGAAGAAGAAGAAGGGTAAAATAGGAAAACTTTAACTATCCTCCAAACCACACACATGCACACACACAAACATACAGACATCCACACATGCACACACACACACTATATATATATATATAATATATATATATATATATATATATATATATATATATATATATATATATATATATATATATACATACAGTATAGTGTATAGCCATGATCAGCAAAGCTGTACTAATCAGGGCCACCCATACTTGGTTAGTTTGCTTTAAGCGATCAGACGAAAATCTCTCACCATCACCAATCTACACTGGCTAACGTGGTGACGATTACCGGCCAAAACCCAGACATGAAATGACACATCTGAGGCCTTTGTCCTGCAAAGAACTAGGGACAGCTGCATTTGTTGATATATATATATATATATATATATATATATATATATATATATATATATATATATATATATATAAATTATATATGTGTGTGTGTGTGTGTGTGTTGTGTGCACGCACGCATGTTTACCATAAACAATTATCCTTTCTCCATTTACAGAAATCACCTGCATCATTATATAAACACCCTATGATACAAAAGACCAACAGAAAAAAAAAGTTATTTAAATGTCACGCCATTACGGCATCTTCCCCTTCCAGTTCTAAAATCCTTTAATGTTTTTCTGAACGGCTACTTATTTATCAAAGAGATCAGTGTCTACATCCATTTACATTAAAACTCAAAAGAAAAAAAAGAACAAAAAAAAATAATTTTGAAGTGGATGGCGTGACCTAAGCAAACACGTCAAACACAGCGCTTGTTGACCTCTTGCCCGCATCAAACATGGCCGACACTGGATCAGACTAGAGATCATGCTATTCGGGCTCTCGAATTTCTCGAGGTGGGATTAACGCCCTTATGAACGAGGCTGGATACGTTCAGGCACTCGTTGGAATAACCTGCTACTTCGTCGCGTGAATTTCCTTTGATGGAGAGAGAGAGAGAGAGAGAGAGAGAGAGAGAGAGAGAGAGAGAGAGAGATTAAGGTCGCTTATTAGGCCATATTATGTGATGATTCCTACATTATAAAGTAACTTTTCAATGGCATAGAGAGGAGGGGGCCGATGGGGGGGGGGGGTGAGACATATGATAAGATCAAATTCATATTACGATTGTTTGAAATCATGGAATATCTCTCTCTCTCTCTCTCTCTCTCTCTCTCTCTCTCTCTCTCTCTCTCTCTATTTGTGATCTGTGGTTAATTATAACAATCAAGGCAGTATGATAAATAAAATATATTTTTAAAAGAAATATACTTTAATAATCACTAATTACTAAGGAACATTTACATTGGCTAAATATTTCACTACTACTACTACTACTACTAGTAATAATAATAATAATAATGATAATAATAATAATAATAATAACAATAATAGTAACAATAATACAAATACAAATAATAATAATAATAATAATAATAATAATAAACACCTCAAATCTACTGTCATTAACAACTTCAAAAATAACACCACCGCCTAATTAATATCACACTAATAATTACGCCAAAAACAACAATTACTTGAAAACGCATGTCCCATTAGCTAATTGGAAAAGAGAAATTACCCGAGCGCCTCCTGAGCTATGACCTTGATAATGTTATTTTTCTTTCTTTGTTTATGAAGGCGATATGCAAACACGGCACTTCGCATCTAAGTTTTCACAGCGAAATATTGTCAGAAAAATCATGGTTTATTAGGCAAATAAATTCGTCTTGGAACGCAATGTTCAACATGAATTTGTTTGTGTAAAGGTTGTAATTTTTATTGTTTACTGGATTGTTTTCATAATGATAATTGTAGTGTAAATGCAATATTAATAATTGTAGTGTAAATACAATATTAATGATTGTATTGTTAATATACGTATAATAATTGTATTGTTAATGCAATATTTATAATTGTAGTGTTAATACAATACTAATGATTGTGTTGTTAATATAATTATAACAATTGTAGTGTTAATACAATATTAATAATTATAGTGTTAATACAATATCAATAATTGTAGTGTTAATATAATTATAATAATTATAGTGTTAATACAATATTAATAATTGTAGTGTTAATACAATAATAATAATTGTAGTGTTAATAATATATTGATGATTGTAGTGTTAATAATATATTGATAATTGTAGTGTTATTACAATAATAATGATTGTAGTGTTAATATAATTATAATAATTGTAGTGCTAATACAATATTAATAATTGTAGTGTTAATACAATAATAATGATTGTAGTGTTAATACAATATTAATAATTGTAGTGTTAATACAATATTAATGATTGTAGTGTTAATTCAATCATAATAATTGTAGTGTTAATACAATATTAATAATTGTAGTGTTAATACAATATTAATGATTGTAGTGTTAATTCAATCATAATAATTGTAGTGTTATTAATACCTCGTAGCTTAATTGTTCAAGTACAAACTAATAAATCGGATTATGATTGTTCTAAAATACCTAGAAATCCAGGGACTGAGTTTATCATTAGAAAATTATATAACATATTCTTAAAAATGTATAAAAAAAAGGTTATGAAAAAATGATATTTTATTGTTTATATATGACATATCTGTTTTTGACGTTGTAAATAGTTTATATAGGACATATCTGTTTTGACGCCGTTACTGTTTTTAGAATGATATATTGTTAATTTATTCTCATCACTTATTTATTTCCTTATTTCCTTTCCTCTCTGGGCTATTTTTTCCCTGTTGGAGCCCTTGGGCTTATAGCTTCTTGCTTTTCCAACCAGGGTTGTAGCTTGGCTAATAATAATAATAATAATAATAATAATAATAACAATAATAATAATAATAATAATAATAATAATAATAATAAAATGACGTATAAACTATTTTTTTGAAAATTTCTTATTGATACACAAAGATATTTTTGAATTAGAAAGCTAAAGAATCAATGATAAATAAAGATCCTTACCACATTGCAATGCAATTTCATTACTTTAGTAATTTAGCAATTTCCAGAATCTAATTCAGAAAAAAAAAATATATATTAACACTTTATATCGCTGTTAATAAATATTCAAGAAGACTGTTTGCTAAAGAAAAGGAGGAAATGTAACACACACACTCTCTCTCTCTCTCTCTCTCTCTCTCTCCTCTCTCTCTCTCTCTCTCTCTCTCTCTCTCAGGGAGAGATGATGTAACCCCTTTGGGAAATAGAACCCCATAGGGTTGTAATATACTATTCTTTTGCACGAATATAGAAATACATACATACATACATACATACAGGCATATATGTATATATATAGATATATATATATAAATATATATATATATATTATATATATATATATATATATGTATATATATATATATATGTATATATATATATATATATATATATATATATTATATATATATATACTGTACATATATATATATATATAATATATATATATATATATAAATATATACAGTATATATATATATACACAGTATATATATACACTATATATCTATCTATATCTATATATATATATATATATATATATATATATATATATATATATATATATATATATATATATACACACACATATATATATTCTGTATTAAATCACAAAGCAGTAAAACGAGAAGCAACGCTGGCATTTATATATCTCATTGACAACTCGAATAATTCGTTGTGAACTCCAGCGGAGTCCATCAACCGAACCATGAATTTCGATCATCTTTGGATTAGTCGAAATGGCCCAGCTAGACAAGCGTCGTTATTTCTGATAATACGAAATAACTTCCGGACCTGAAATAGAGAAGAAGAAGAAGAAGAAGATAGAAGAAGAAGGGGGAGGAGAAGAAGAAGAAGAAGAAGAAGAAGAAGAAGAAGAAGAAGATATAAAGGCCCGTTCCGTTTATGGCATCCGTGCGAAAGAGGTCAGAAACCAGTGGCTGAGACATGCAAACTATCAAGTCGATTCGATGAGATATCCTCTCTCTCTCTCTCTCTCTCTCTCTCTCTCTCTCTCCTCTCTCTCTCTCTCTCTCTCAGCCACTCACGCATGAATGGGCCAAGAGAACAGATTCAGCAACTTAGGCCCCTCCAAGTTGCTCC
>NC_090766.1:20251481-20253981 GCF_036898095.1 Palaemon carinicauda
AAATTACGGACAGACATAGTAACGTTAGCCAGCTGAGAATCTTGGAGTCTTTATATATTTTTAAGACAAAACCCAGCTTGAATGAGGGCTTACCTGTTCAGTTACCGGTGACCCATTGATCCGTGTGGTCTGTGGGTTGCTGGTCTGGATGGGTGGTCATCATCTCCTGCGGGTGACTAGGTATATTAGTTATTAAGTCTTTTATATAGTTGTGTGTAATAAGTTTTTTTTAAGGTTTTATGTTCCTTGATTGGTTGATTTTAGAACTAGTTGATTAATTCATGAAAGTGTATCTTCCTAACTATGTACTTAGGATGATTTTATTAATTTTATTAATTTTACATATGATAATTGCAGATAGGCTGAAGATGACATAAGTTATGTCGAAAGCTCCCGAATAAAGATGATGATAGCAGCATTGACTATTTTATTCCTACTTATATATATATATATATATATATATATATATATATATATATATATATTATATATATACACACACACTATGCGTGCGTGAGCGCGCGCGCGTGTAGCTACAATCTCCTCCAACCCTCCCCATTTAATGTCTCCTGTTTCAAGAGCAGCCAAGGACGAGACAGGTTTTATTTACAAGATTGTTCGCTATTCACAACCGGGTCACGCACTTACAATCTATGATCCGTTCAGCCTCTCTTATATCTCTTCTTCTCCTCCTCCTTCTCCTCCTCCTCCAGCTGAGAAGTTTTTATGACTGAATGAAAAAAAAACACGAGGGAGAAAAAATCAACAAATCTAGACCAAAGGTTTGGCATCAGATTCTCATGAACGATCAAACATGTGACGCCCTTTGAAAAAAAGATTTTCTTTACAATTGTGACCTTTCGACTTTTTTTTTTTTTTACCTCCGCCAACGAATTTGCAAAGAGGTTATGTTTTACCCCGTAATTGTGTGTTTGTTTGTGTGTGCGTTTGTTTGTGAACAGCTTCTTGGCCACAACTTTAATAGTAGAGTAATGAAACATGCAGAGATTAACTGTTGTGTAAAAGGCTGGAAATTATCAATTTTGGGAAGGTTAAGGTCAAAGGTCAAGCTCAGGCCTTATAGCATCCTGCTTTTCCAACTAGGGTTGTAGCTTAGCTAATAATAATAATAATAATAATAATAATAATAATAATAACAATAATAATAAAAGGTCATGAACGATCAAACATATGGCACCCTTTGAAAAAAAAAATTCTTTTCAATTATGACCTTTCGTCTTTTCTTACCGCCGCCAACGAAGTTGGTAGGAGGTTTTACCCCGCGTTTGTGTGTTTGTTTGTTTGTGAACAGCTTCCTGGTCACAATTTTAACCGTATAGTAATGGAAATTGCAGAGATTAACTGTTATGTAAACAGCTGAAAGTTATTAAATTTTGGAAGGTCAAGGTCAAAGATCAAGGTAACGGTCAAGCAAAATGTCCAATTCACGTAATCAGATTTCAAACTTGGTTCATATTTGTGTATGAAAATCCACACCAATTAATACATGTTAAGTTTAAAGGTCAAGGTTAAGGTGGAGCAAAAGGTCGAAAAATAAGCTGCTGTGGTGGAGGTCTGCGCTCTATTGAGTATCCCTCTCGTTTAATTTTCTGAAGGGTGGTTGTCTATAACAGAGCGTAAAATAATTTTCACATTTTTTTTATTTAGAATATTCTGGTCTGATTTTTCATGTGCCTGTAATAGAATTAATTTATTTCTAATATGCCCCAGGTAATATTTATAGGTACAAAAATAATAGTCTTTGATTCTTTTGTTGGGTTATTGCTTTCTATTTCAAAACGCGGAGAACATAATCTTTAAAACACTAATGCAGAATATCTTATCCCATTATCCACTACAATTTAAAATACAAAGAAATAACCGATTGTGAAATGTTTCTTAACATTATTCAGTTGCAGTACTATGTACAGTTGTACACTAGTATTCTTGGTACACCTCGCTCTGAGGAGGTGCACCGTGTCACACCCTAACTGGGCAGTGAGTTCCTGTGTGTAGATAGGCCCACAAACTCAGCCATATCTACACTATCTGTTTGGTTACTCGCCGCGCAGTATGGGAGTGACAGGGCTCATTTCCTCAAAGTGAGGTGTGCAAGGAATTTCTGTGTACGACTGTACAATCAACATTAACAAAGGTATTCCATGAATTGAAAGTGTCTTAGAGAGCTTAAAATTATATCTGTTATTGAAATTTTAATTATGATTAAAGCTTTCATAATTGTCAACCATACATTAAGATTTATAGCTGCTCATGAATGGCAGTGGCAGGGGACAGTGACATTGCCCTAGCAAGTAGGACAATACCCTGGAGACTGACCATATATACATATAAGCGCCCAAGGCCCTTCTCCACCCAAGCTAGGACCAGGAAGGGCCAAGCCACGGCTGGTGATGACTCAGCAGGTAGATGAGCTATAAGCTCCCCCAAAACATCCCATCATTAGCTCAAAAGGATCGTGATGTTGCAGACACTACAAGAA
>NC_090766.1:20276481-20278981 GCF_036898095.1 Palaemon carinicauda
TTCGAACACTGAAAGACAAACCACACGTATTAACCGATACTCAAAAAATAACCGAATCAAAGAACAAAAACAGGGTTAATTTCTGTACAAAACATAATCAATGAATAATAAAGAGTAGATTAGATAAGACATATTTTCGAACACTGAAAGACAAACCACACGTATTAACCGATACTCAAAAAGTAACCGAATCAATGAACAAAAACAGGGTTAATTTCTGTACAAAACATAATCAATGAATAATAAAGAGTAGATTAGATAAGACATATTTTCGAACACTGAAAGACAAACCACACGTATTAACCGATACTCAAAAAGTAACCGAATCAATGAACAAAAACAGGCTTAATTTCTGTACAAAACATAATCCATGAATAATAAAGAGTAGATTAAATATGACGTATTTTCGAACACTAAAAGACAAACCACACGTATTAACCGATACTCAAAAAGTAACCGAATCAATGAACAAAAACAGGCTTAATTTATGTACAAAACACAATCCGTGAATAGTAAAGAGTAGATTAAGTATGACGTATTTTCGAACAGAGAAAGACAAACCACACGTTTTAACTCAAAAAGTAACCGAATCAATGAACAAAAACAGGGTTAATTTCTTTACAAAACATAATCCATGAATAACAAAAGTTGATTAAATATGACGTATTTTCTAATAGAGAAAGACAAACCACACGTATTAACCGATACTCAAAAAGTAACCGAATCAATGAACAAAAACAGGGTTAATTTCTGTACAAAACATAATCCATGAATAACTAAAGTTGATTAAATATGACGTATTTTCGAACACTGAAAGGCAAACCACACGTTTTAAATGATACTTAAAATGTAATCGAAAAAACTAGTTCTAGGGGAGAAAATGTAATCAACAATAAACCAGCAGCCAAGTACCGAGTGCCTTGAAGCATTGCATTATATTTCACCCCGTGTTCATGTTCACATGACATTTTCCACTAAAATCTTGCAGTGCAATTATCTTTGCAACGCACTATGTACTTCGCGCAATAATAACAAGTTTCATGAAGAATTTACGAACTGTAGAGGCCATAAATTACAGTGAATAATTTTTTGCATATGACAATGAGAAACGTAATCGATACACGTACAAAATATACCATTGCGGTGAAATTGTTAATCCGAGATGTGACTATTTCCTTCACTAACGATATTAAATGAAATACGATAACTATATTGCATGAAATACGATAACAATATTGCATGAAATACGATAACTATATTACTTGAAATACGATAGCTACATTGCATGAAATACGATAAGTACATTGCATGAAATACGACAAAAATATTGCGCGAAATACGATAACTATATTACTTGAAATACGATGGCTATATTGCATGAAATACGATAGCTATATTGCATGAAATACGTTAAGTATATTGCATGAAATACGACAACAATATTACGCGAAATACGATAAGTACATTGCATGAAATACGATAAGTACACTGCATGAAATACGACAACAATATTGAGCGAAATACGATAACTATATTACTTGAAATACAATAGCTATATTGCATGAAATACGATAAGTATATTGCATGAAATACGACAAAAATATTGCGCGAAATACGATAACTATATTGCATGAAATACGATAACAATATTGCATGAAATACGATAACAATATTGCATGAAATACGATAACTATATTGCATGAAATTCGGTAACTATATTACATGAAACAAGATCACTATATTGCATGAAATTTGATAACTATATTACATGAAATACGACAACTATATTGCATGAAATTCGATAACTATATCACATGAAACAAGATAACTATATTTCATGAAATTCGATAACTATATTACATGAAACAAGATAACTATATTGCATTAAATTCGATAACTATGTAAGATGAAACAAGATAACTATATTGCATGAAATTCGATAACTATATTACATGACACTGTCTTGGGTAAGAGTTCTCTTCCTTGAGGGTACACTCGAGCACTCTTTTTTATCTTTTTTATCTTCTTCTTGTTTTGTTAAAGTTTTTATAGTTTATATAGGAGATATCTATCTTAATGTTACTATTCTTAAAATATTTTATTTTTCCTTGTTTCCTTTCCTCACTGGGCTTTTTCCCTGTTGGAGCCCCTAGGCTTATAGCATCCTGCTTTCCCATCTAGGGTTGTAGCTTAGCAAGTAATAATAATAATAATAATAATAATAATAATAATAAACAATCAAATGCTTATTGATACTTTATGATACAAATATTTGTTAGAAGAACCTCATGACTATAGTTCATAATGCAACAGAAAAATCCAAAAAGAAAACAGAAGTCATAAAACCTAACACCAAATTAATAAAAAAATATCCACGAAGTTTTAGTGGATCGGTCCAAGGACGATGGATAGTAATAACGAAAAAAAACAAGAGATTTATTGTCTCAATGCTGAACGAAGTACCGAGGTAGTCGATGAAAACACCATATGATAGGCATAC
>NC_090766.1:20284263-20286763 GCF_036898095.1 Palaemon carinicauda
CTGCATTTATTTATTCATTAATCTATCAATTAATCATTCATTTATGCTTGAGCGCATGTCTGGCAGCAAGGACCATTAAGATTCTATAAATACAAATAAAAATACAATGTTCTTTAAAGCAAGAATTGTTGCTCTTTTATGAGTTTCCAATGGTATGTTTACAGTTCAGAATCGATGTTAGGTATATTTGGTCAGTACGGTATTCTATCAACCATTACTTGAGTTAGAGTATGTAAACATTTTTATATGAAGGCTAATAAGCATTTGTTTTATGGTAAGAATTGATTGATTTCGAGTTTTCAAACATCCTGACATCGATGGCCATTGACGCCGATATCATTTGTTTTAAATAGATAATAAAAAGAAGTTAAATTTAAAACCATAAAAACAATCTCCATTTAAATACTAAATATCTTTCAGAGGACCTGGTTCTGAAATAAATCTAAAACTACCGGTAGCATAGAACAACACATCCTGCCCAAGAATCTCGGAAAGGATGAACCTGCTATCCACACCTCGAGCCTCGAACAGATACCTTATTCTAGAACCATGCCCTATTAATGCCGATAAATATATAAAATCGAAACATATATTTTAGAATGTTATATTCCAGTGCAAATTTTATCACGCAAATAATCGTACTAACAAGATTTTTTTATATATATAAAATCTAATCTCTAAGCATTCATCCTTCGATATCAAGACCAAAATGAAATATTTTTATATCAAAATTGACATAATACAAGAATTAAATACAAAATTAAAATTGTAACATTAAAAGATAAAGAGAATCATGCTAGAAAAATAGGAACGTGCTTGCATTTAACTCTTCAAGGCAAGAATAAGATGTGTCCATTCCGTGTATAAAATATGCACACGTGGCTATCTGAATTCTGAACAAAGATCATCAAGTCTTATACCTGGTGTGAATCACCTAGTCGAGACCCTTCTATTTTGATGGTGAATATTTGACCACCTGCAACAGTCACCTAACAACTAAGCTCATAATTCAAACCTTAGATCAACAGGGAGGAACCTGTTGGAAGTAGAAGATCGAGAGGGAGGCAGAGAATTAGATTGCGAGATAAGGTGAAGGATGAGATGGAGAGAAGAGGTTTGGTGAAAGAGGATGCCTTTGATGGAAAGCATTGAAGAGGGCGCATCAGGCAACCGACCCCTTAATGTAAGGAAGATCAACAGGTGGATATTTAGTTTTCAAGTAACATTACCATAAGGAAATTTCTAGGACATAATTATAAGAAATTTTAAAAGCAAGAAATAACCTTAGAATTAATTATAAAACATTTTAACAACAAGAAGAAACGAGCTAAAATTTATTCATAAAACTTTTTAAAAACAAGAAAAGAACTATAATTTAATTATAAAGCATTTTAAAGACAAGCTAAAAATTATGAATCCTTTTCATTATAAAAATTCACCCGTCCCCACCACCATCTCCTATTCAGACTTCCCGCATCCCCCCATCCCTCTCCTTTCCTTAAACTTCAATTCACCCTGTTCCTTCAGAATGACTCTTCAGTGTCCATCCGAGTTTACCCTTTTGATGTTAAAGGGGTCGATATTATCCGGAAGAAAGAAGGTCACGTTCGACCAAGTCCTACTGACTCCAATTTGACCCTTCTTGCTCCCCCTTGCACTTGGCCAATCTTAATCATTCATACCTGTGGAATTAGTAATTTTTTTTTTCTGTTAGAAGTGTGACGGGAGTGGAGTACATACACGGAGAGAGCTCCCGAACAATTTAAGTTTATTCAGACACAACACAGGTATTACAAGGCCTCCAAGGGGTAACATAAGGGTCATAATTGTATGTTTACATTCAAAGTCTTTTTCCATTGAGTCAAATCGTGGTTACTACAGTATGTACGCTGCGTAGAGTAAAACATAGGGGTGATAATTGCATGTATACATTCAACATTTTTTTTTGCCACTGAATCAAAAAGCGTTTACTACATTATGTATGATGCGTAGAATAAAACATGAGAGTGATAATTACATGCGTATATGCACGGCTATTTTTCTGTTGAGACAAATACCGGTCACCACAGTTATGTACGCTGCGTAGAGTAAAACATAATGGTGATAATTACATGGGTACATTCAACATTTTTTTGCCACTGAATCAAAAAGCGTTTACTACATTATGTATGATGCGTAGAATAAAACATGAGAGTGATAATTACATGCGTATATGCACGGCTATTTTTCTGTTGAGACAAATACCGGTCACTACAGTATGTACGCTATGTAGAGTAAAACATAAGGGTGATAATTACATGTATACATTCAACATTTTTTTGCCACTGAATCAAAAGCGTTTACTACATTATGTATGCGGCGTAGAATAAAACATGAAAGTGATAATTAAATGCGTATATGCAACGGCTATTTTTCTGTTGAGACAAATAACGGTTACCATGAGAGCTGCATAGAACAATACGTAGACAGGGCCAGTGTCAATATCTGTATTGACTCTGGG
>NC_090766.1:20291763-20294263 GCF_036898095.1 Palaemon carinicauda
ATATATCCACTTGGAATTCATTTTATGGTAACAGCTTCTGGCCGGGTGGGGATTCGAACCACCACCTATTCGGCTGGAGACTATGCCTGCAGTGACCATGCCGACTGAGCTATCAAGAGAGACTAAAAGTTTGTGACATGTTCCCGTACATATTCCTGTCGAATTCAGGAATCTGTTCACAGACTTGAAATAAACCCATCTCCACTATGATAGCTGAATCGTGAGTTTGCAACACGTGGTTATTTTAATGAACATATATCACAAGCACACGTGATTTTAATTAATGTAAATATCACCCACGAATGGCATTTAATACCGAATTCTATCTTGGGAATATATATCCACTTGGAATTCATTTTATGGTAACAGCTTCTGGCCGGGTGGGGATTCGAACCACCACCTGTTCGGCTGGAGACTATGCCTGCAGTGACCATGCCGACTGAGCTATCAAGAGAGACTAAAAGTTTGTGACAAGTTCCCGTACATATTCCTGTCGAATTCAGGAATCTGTTCACAGACTTGAAATAAACCCATCTCCACCATGATAGCTGAATCGTGAGTTTGCAACACGTGGTTATTTTAATGAACATATATCACAAGCACACGTGATTTTAATTAATGTAAATATCACCCACGAATGGCATTTAATACCGAATTCTATCTTGGGAATATATATCCACTTGGAATTCATTTTATGGTAACAGCTTCTGGCCGGGTGGGGATTCGAACCACCACCTGTTCGGCTGGAGACTATGCCTGCAGTGACCATTCCGACTGAGCTATCAAGAGAGACTAAAAGTTTGTGACAAGTTCCCGTACATATTCCTGTCGAATTCAGGAATCTGTTCACAGACTTGAAATAAACCCATCTCCACCATGATGGCTGAATCGTGAGTTTGCAACACGTGGTTATTTTAATGAATATATATCACAAGCACACGTGATTTTAATTAATGTAAATATCACCCACGAATGGCATTTAATACCGAATTCTATCTTTGGAATATATATCCACTTGGAATTCATTTTATGGTAACAGCTTCTGGCCGGGTGGGGATTCGAACCACCACCTGTTCGGCTGGAGACTATGCCTGCAGTGACCATGCCGACTGAGCTATCAAGAGAGACTAAAAGTTTGTGACAAGTTCCCGTACATATTCCTGTCGAATTCAGGAATCTGTTCACAGACTTGAAATAAACCCATCTCCACCATGATAGCTGAATCGTGAGTTTGCAACACGTGGTTATTTTAATGAACATATATCACAAGCACACGTGATTTTAATTAATGTAAATATCACCCACGAATGGCATTTAATACCGAATTCTATCTTGGGAATATATATCCACTTGGAATTCATTTTATGGTAACAGCTTCTGGCCGGGTGGGGATTCGAACCACCACCTGTTCGGCTGGAGACTATGCCTGCAGTGACCATGCCGACTGAGCTATCAAGAGAGACTAAAAGTTTGTGACAAGTTCCTGTACATATTCCTGTCGAATTCAGGAATCTGTTCACAGACTTGAAATAAACCCATCTCCACCATGATAGCTGAATCGTGAGTTTGCAACACGTGGTTATTTCAATGAACATATATCACAAGCACACGTGATTTTAATTAATGTAAATATCACCCACGAATGGCATTTAATACCGAATTCTATCTTGGGAATATATATCCACTTGGAATTCATTTTATGGTAACAGCTTCTGGCCGGGTGGGGATTCGAACCACCACCTGTTCGGCTGGAGACTATGCCTGCAGTGACCATGCCGACTGAGCTATCAAGAGAGACTAAAAGTTTGTGACAAGTTCCCGTACATATTCCTGTCGAATTCAGGAATCTGTTCACAGACTTGAAATAAACCCATCTCCACCATGATAGCTGAATCGTGAGTTTGCAACACGTGGTTATTTTAATGAACATATATCACAAGCACACGTGATTTTAATTAATGTAAATATCACCCACGAATGGCATTTAATACCGAATTCTATCTTGGGAATATATATCCACTTGGAATTCATTTTATGGTAACAGCTTCTGACCGGGTGGGGATTCGAACCACCACCTGTTCGGCTGGAGACTATGCCTGCAGTGACCATTCCGACTGAGCTATCAAGAGAGACTAAAAGTTTGTGACAAGTTCCCGTACATATTCCTGTCGAATTCAGGAATCTGTTCACAGACTTGAAATAAACCCATCTCCACCATGATAGCTGAATCGTGAGTTTGCAACACGTGGTTATTTTAATGAACATATATCACAAGCACACGTGATTTTAATTAATGTAAATATCACCCACGAATGGCATTTAATACCGAATTCTATCTTGGGAATATATATCCACTTGGAATTCATTTTATGGTAACAGCTTCTGGCCGGGTGGGGATTCGAACCACCACCTGTTCGGCTGGAGACTATGCCTGCAGTGACCATTACGACTGAGCTATCAAGAGAGACTAAAAGTTTGTGACAAGTTCCCGTACATATTC
>NC_090766.1:20299263-20304263 GCF_036898095.1 Palaemon carinicauda
AGAAACGTATTTACAAGAGGAAAGAATATGACAGTTAGATAGGCAGGCAGATATAACATGATAAATGTTTTTAAAAGAGGAAAGAAAGAGCCAATTATATAGACAGACTGATATAACATCAATGTTTTAAAAGAGGAAAGAATGGGATAGTTAGATAGACAGGCCGATATAAAAGAAATGTTTTTAAAAGAGGAAACGTGGCAGTTGGATAGACAGACCGATACAACATAAGAAATGTTTTTGAAATAAGAAAGAATAGGACAGTTTTAACAAATAAAAATTGGCCAATAACGAAAAGAAATTTCACCAACTTAAAAATATGCATAGAATAGATCCAACGAAAACATAAATACATTCTTACATGAAATAGACAGTTTTTGTAATGTGAAACATACATGATCTAAATGCAGTGGTATTGTTAACTTTCATTCCCGTGTTCTGAAATTCAGCAAAAAATACTAACATTTCTTCTGTCTTCAGCAAAATTCCTAAAAATGAAAACAACCCCGCTCGGACTCAAACTGAAATTGCAATTTATAACGATAAACTGATTCTCTCTCCTTTTCATATTACTTTCCCCAAACAGCATTCATAAAAAAATTGCACCTTGACATTTATTTCAGCTCGATAGCGAAAACAATTGAAAAACTACACTGAACTAGATCTAAAGTCATGGATCGTTCGTATTTTCACCTTGAAACAACATTTTTCCTTTCTACTATTTCATAATCTCTTGGATATGTACAGCTTTGCAATATAAACCAAATGTTCTATGTCTACATCAATCTGACGTAACCTCATGAAAGCTTATTGACGACAAAAATTATTTTTCAAATCATGGAAATAAAACAGCTTAAAGGATCTTCCTCAAACTAGTTTAAAAAGAATCTGTACCATTAAGGGTATAGTTAATAAAAGGCAAAATTGAGAGAAGAAATCACATTAGAAAAATAAATTCGTACCACGATCTATTGAACAAGATATGTGAGATTTCAATAAAATATTCTTTAAACCTGATTGGAAAAACTAACATGGCAAAAGCTTTCAACTGTAGCTCATTTCTCATTATATATATATATATATATATATATATATATATATATATATATCCACATTATACTTATGATTATAATTATGAGCAATTATCTGGCTAGAGATATATAGATATAAATATATACATATTCATAGATCAACTTCTTTGCGGTCACGTTCAGCAACATTGTCAGAGGTATAGCTACTCGATCTCTCCTCCTCCCTTGGGTAGGAAGAAGAGGGATTAGCCATAACCTGGTGAGATCGGGAAGAAGTGGTGCCTAATCTTCGTTAACAAGATAAACCTAGTTTGAGAAGTTTGTAAGTAGAGGGGTATAAGAAGTCTACATGTAAAAAGATGTGAGATGTTTGTAAGTAAAGGGGCGTGAGATATTTGTAAGTAAGGGGGTGTGAGATAATTGTAAGTAAAGGGGTGTGGGAAGTTTGTATGTAAAGGGGTGTGAGATGTTTGTAAGTAAAGGGGTGTGGAAAGTTTGTAAGTAAAGGGGTGTGAGCTGTTTGTAAGTAAAGGGGTGTGGGAAGTTTGTAAGTAAAGGGGTGTGAGATATTTGTAAGTAAAGGAGTGTGGGAAGTTTGTAAGTAAAGGGGTGTGGGAAGTTTGTAAGTAAAGGGGCGTGAGATATTTGTAAATAAAGGGGTGTGGGAAGTTTGTAAGTAAAGGGGTGTGAGATATTTGTAAGTAAAGGGGTGTGGGAAGTTTGTAAGTAAAGGGGTGTGGGAAGTTTGTAAGTAAGGGGGTGTGAGATATTTGTAAGTAAAGGGGTGTGGGAAGTTTGTAAGTAAAGGACTATGAAATGGTTTTAAATAAAGGGGTGTGAGAGTTTGTAAGGAAAGGGGTGTTTGATGTTTTAGGTAAAGGGATGTGAGATATTTTTAGTTAAAGGGGTGCGAGATGTTTTTAGCTAAAGGGGTGTAAGAAGTTTGCAGGTAAAGGGGTACGTTTTTAATGGACATAAATGGAGCAGCAAGAGTTACAATAGAATAAACAGAGGCAATGTGTAGGGTATGAAGCTAAAGTTATTGAAATTGATTACACAAAATTAAAAAGGAAGCAAAACATGTAGGCAGAAGGCCACCCTGTGATGTCTTCGTAGCTGTTTAATGATTTCGTAGATTAGATGATTCAAGCAGTCAGAGAAATGTCAGTAGAATTATGCATTTATTAGGATATTAGAATAATGTTTTGAAGTGTTTATGGTTATAAGGGGATACAGTCATGACTGGGGATAGTAGAAAGAATAAACAAGAAGATGAAGCACGTTATTATGGACAAAAGACATTAATTGTAAAAGAGACAAAATTAATCTCAAGGTGGTGAAGCAAGGAAGCTATCATGGTAAATAGTGAAGGTTTGGAAAGTGATTTAAAGTGTAAATTGCTGATTAAATGAAGTGATTGTTGAGCCTCATTTATACCATGGGAGTAAAAAATATATTTTTTAAATCAACAGAAAATGGAAAAGCTGAAACTGAGAAGATAAACTAATTGCCGAGAGTATGGTGCGGAACAACTGAAAACTGGGGAAAAGATGGCGCAAATAATAGGATGAATCTTGGTGTTTCGAGATGACTTTAGTCATGTGGAAGAAATGGAGGACAATAGGTTGGGGAAAGGATCGTATACTTCGAAAATGTTAGGCGTGGAGAGGAAAGGGAGGTGGTGATGGGAAAAGAAACAAAAAAATCCCTAGAAAAAAAAATATATACTTTTCTAAAAAGATGCATCACCAATGCGAATTTAGGATAAACAAATATTCCAATGTGACCATGTAAATAAGGTGAACGTTGCTGTGATTAATATCCATATGGCAAATGAGTGCATTAAAAATAGAGGTGAATGACGTGGCAATCGTAGGGGTGGGGTGGGTGGTTTCATGGCAATGGTAGTACATTTTGTGTGTGGGGATAACTTATATGGAGATCAGACTCGATTTAGTAGTTAAAGTATGACTATATCAATAAATGTTGTAATGTTTATTCTCTTCTATTCCCTACTATATAAGGAAAAAGAGGTTCATGTGATATATATATATATATATATATATATATATATATATATATATATATATATATATATATATATATATATATTGATTCTTAACCTATTTCGCCTCCTTAAGAACTTTAAATACAAAACCAGATTATGGACATAACGTCGATAATTGTTAATATATGCAAAAAGACATTTTAAAACTTTCAAGTTTCTGCTAAGAAAATCAAAACATTTTGAGTAAACAAGATAACTGATATTATCACCAGTGAAAAAAAAATAACCATCGAGATATAGTCATGACTGGGAACGGTGAAAAAAAAATAAGATGAAGCAATGATTGTTAATATTGAAGAAGAATAAAGGAAAACCATGGATTCGTACACAGATTTGAAAGTAAATGTCGGGGAAACAAAGTGAATACATTCAGTAAAAATACATGCAGGTCATATAACAAAATTAAAACACCCTAATAATTAATAATATAACTGGAGTGAGCATTTTACACAGTACGAAGGACGATTTCAAAATTATCTACAGCGACCATTTGTATAATCAAGATAATAGTAAAAGCAAAATGAAAACAGCAAACACTTTCGAAAACACTCGACCTTCACACTGACATGAGAAATTCAAAACATCATCGACAAACGCGAATGCTGACGTCAGCATCATCTGCGCAACCCATAAGCAAGAGGCAATTTAGTAAATTCCGCAATCGCTATTCCTCTCCCAGCGAACACCAGGGAGCACTTCGCAGGGTCATTTATGTTATAGTAGAGGATCAATCATCAGGTGTATGCTTCATTTCCCAAATTACTCGCTTGCTCTCGCAGGGAATTTCGCAAGGATCCAAGAGAAGACGCTAAGTGGTTTAGGAATTTCGCATCTGTTAAACTATATACTGTGTATTTACAGTATATATATATATATATATATATATATATATATATATATATATATATATATATATATACATATATAAATATATATATATATATATATATATATGTATATATATATATATATATATATATATATATATATATATATATATATACACATATATAAATATATATATATATATATATATATATATATATATATATATATATATATATATATATATATATATATATATATATACGTATATATATATATATATATATATATATGTATATATATATATATATATATACACATATATATATATACATATATATATATATACATATATATACATATATATATATATATATATATATATATATATATATATATATATATATATATCGTAAGCAAAATGAGATTTTGAAAAGTAAAATGCCACTTTCGCTAAAAGGATAATTATTTTATGTGATGTTCTTACCAGTATTATCTTACGCATCAGAAACTTTGGCCTTACTAAAGCCTTAGATCATGAGCTGGTCACACTAAAAAAGCTAGTGAAAGAATAATGATGGGACTAACACTAATAGACAGAAAAAGAGCAACATGGTTACGAGAGCAAACTAAAGTAGAAGATATTCTAAACACATGTAAGAAAAAGTTATGATAAGATCATCTGGTGGAAGTTTTCTAGTAAATGAAAAACAAAATACTAAGATGACAATATTTCATACAGTTTGCTTTCCAGGTGTTTAAAATTATAAATGCGAAAGACTGATTGAACAAAGATCGAGAGTAATGGATTCCTTTAAGAGCTTACCGGGGGAACACTTTTAAGGTGTTAGACATCAGGACATAAAACGACAAATAAAATCGTAATCATACGAATACTTAATGCTAAGGAAGTATTTCCTTTTGCCTTGCGAAGGGTGATGCCAGTTAGACTCGGACCTTTAAGCATTGAGCAATCGTCACCAGGGAAAGGGGTTCGCTTGGAAGTGAGCGACTTGCCCAGATAATTTGATTGATTGACTGATTGATTAGGAAGTTTTTGTCATCCTGACATCTAA
>NC_090766.1:20309263-20314263 GCF_036898095.1 Palaemon carinicauda
GAGCAAATATTTCAATTAATCTCTAGGAGGCTTAACACATCTTTAAAGATTTTCTTATGTTTGAATGATCAACATAACCATGTTCAACGCGGTGGTACATTCACTTTCTGGAAAGAAAAAGAAAATAAAGACGTGTTAGTATTTGTGCTTCATGGGCGAAACTATTCTGCATTGAAATTTATTAAAATTATTAACATTTATATAATAACCAAACTTTTGCATAATGTGCTTTTGATAATGTATGAAGCAAAACAAAAATCTTACTAAGACGACAACAGCAATTATAAAAATAACGATATTAATAATAATAACAAGAATAAAAATAATAAAAATAATAAGAATAAGTGTGTTTATCATAATCATTACCATTGTATTATAATCATTCCCATTATATTATAATCATTACCATTGTAAGCAACAACATAAACAACAACAACAATAATAATAATAACAATAATAATAATGTGATTATTATAATTATCACCATTATAAACAACATCAACAGCAATAGCAACAACAACAATAATAATAATAATAATAGTTGTAATTATTATAATCATTATCATTATAAACAACAATAATAATAATAATAATAATAATAATAATAATAATAATAATTATGAGCATTAATATGATTATTATCATGATTATCATCAATACACAAACCCTTGGCGCAACCAAGGAAATAAAAGGGAAAATTCTACGAGACACACCTCCAAGAATGTCTGAAAATATCATTCCCGCCCAAAATCAGGATCATCAGTGGAAAAATTAAGGCAGATTAATCCCCAAGAGCAAAGTGCAATTAAAAAGATTGTGCCATATGTTTCAAGAGAGAGAGAGAGAGAGAGAGAGAGAGAGAGAGAGAGAGAGAGGGGGGGGGGTTAAGATAGCAGAAAAGAACGGGGAGGAGCAAGGAGGGAAAGAGAAGGAAGATAAACTTCATAAGGATTAATTAAGAGAGAGAGAGAGAGAGAGAGAGAGAGAGAGAGAGAGAGAGAGAGAGAGAGAGAGAGACGATTGAACATGAGCAAAGAGAGGAAGAGAAGGAAGATAAACTTCATAAGGATTAATAAGAAGAGAGAGAGAGAGGGGGGGGTTCAGATAAGAGAAACGAATGGGGAGGGGCAAAGAGAGAAAGAAAAGGAAGATAAAATTCATAAAGATTAATTACGAGAGAGAGAGAGAGAGAGAGAGAGAGAGAGAGAGAGAGAGAGAGAGAGAGAGATAGGAAGGTAAGATATCAGGAAAGAATGAGGAAGAGCAAGGAGAGAAAGAGAAGGAAGATAAACTTCATAAAAATTAATTACGAGAGAGAGAGAGAGAGAGAGAGAGAGAGAGAGAGAGAGAGAGAGAGAGAACATGAGCCAAGAGAGGAAGAGAAAGAAGATAAACTTCATAAGGATTAATAACGAGAGAGAGAGAGAGAGAGAGAGAGAGAGAGAGAGAGAGAGAGAGAGAGAGAACGAATGAAGAGGAGCAAAGAGAGGAAGATAAACTTCATATGGATTAGCAATGAGAGAGAGAGAGAGAGAGAGAGAGAGAGGGGGAGGGGTAATATAGCAGGAACGAATGAGGAGTGGAGAGAAAGAGAAGGAAGATAATCTTCATGAGGAATAATTACGAGAGAGAGAGAGAGAGAGAGAGAGAGAGAGAGAGAGAGAGAGAGAGAGAGAGAGAGAGGAGTAATATAGCAGGAACGCATGGGGAGGAGCGGAGAGAAAGAGAAGGAAGATAAACTTCATGAAGAATAATTACGAGAGAGAGAGAGAGAGAGACAGAGAGAGAGAGAGAGAGAGAACAGTAACGAACGAGGAGGAGCAATGAGAGGAAGAGAAGGAAGATAACCTTCATAGGGATTAATAACGTTGCTCTCTGCGTTCCACGGGGTTATTAATACGCCTAACATATGTGCCTCGTTACACACGCCCAGACCAACTAAAGAGCTTTCCTTGTGTTAACGTCCCTACAGCACTCCCAACCTAACCCCTCCCCCCTTTCCCCATCACAGCCTAATAACCCCCAAATCCAGACATACAACCTTTCCCACTCTCTATTAACAGAGTAAGTGCTTCGTCTTTGTTCATCGGTTTGTTAGGGTTGTGGTGGCCTTAGTGGTAACGTCCTTGCTTGTTGATCAACAAACTGGAGTTCCGAGTCCCGCTCAAACTTGTTAGTTCTTTTGGTCGCAGCAACCTCACTATCCCTGTGAGCTAGGGATGGGGGTTTTGGGCAAGACTATAGGTCTATCTGCTGAATCTGCAACCATTGCCTGGCCCTCCTTGGTACTAGCTTGGGTGGAGAGGGGTTTTGAGCGCTGATATGTATATATGGCCAATCTCTAAGGCCTCGTCCTGCTTGATGGGGCAATGTCACTGTCCCTTGCCTCTGCCATTCATGACCGGTCTTTAAAACTTTAAACTTTAGGTCACTTGGTTACTTGTGGAATATGTAAGGATATTACCAATCCAACGATATCTGCTTAGTAACTAGAAACAGACTTTCGTCTTTGTACCAGACAGTAATAAAAAGTCTGTTTCTTTGTTCTGCATATGTACTTTTTAAATTCTTTAACTTTTTCAATTTCTCCTTACTGTCACCATTCAACATAGTATCACCTACAAATATCATGGAGTCTCCCAGATGTGTCCCAGAGTAAATCTACAGCTTCATCTTATAGTGTAAAAATGCACTATACATATATATATATATATATATATATATATATATATATATATATATATATATATATATATATATATATATATATACACACGCACAAATATAGTCTCTCTTTCACATTATATCTGACAAAGGCAATATATTACGGTTATGTACTATTCACTTAAAACTCTCATATGGAAATATCTATTGCATTCCGCCATACCACTCACCCCCTTGATCGCGTAACGCAAATCACAACAACACACACACACACACACACACACACACACACACACACACACACGCAAAAAAAAAAAAAAAAAAAAAAAAAAAAACGAGAAAGTATACCCTCTAAGAGTAGGGGGCCAGGGTGTATATTAAATAGGGTTGAATGGTCCCCCAGGGTCATACAATTCAACAACAATGCCTTTTGGGTCGCCTATTGTCGATGAAATGGTGAAACGAAGGCTCATACTTACTAACTAATAACGCAACGTCAACGAAATGCATTGAGGTATTGAATTACAAGAATCTTACTCACGTGTTCATTCATTCATTCATTCATGATATTTATACGCAATACACTACTACGTACCAACGTTGTTATGATGACGACAGGCGAAGCATTACAGCAATAATGATCAACAATGAAAACTGCAATATGAAACTGAAATATAATCTTAAGGCCCAAAAGTACATTCCAATACAATATAAGAAACATGAAAATTAAAAACAAACAAATTGGAAAGCGCCGCTCACGCCTGGATCATTTTTGTAGTGTCTGTAGCCTCACTGTTCTTGTGAGCTAGGAATAGGGGTTGAGTGAATCACTACGTCTAGCTCTTGAGCCATCAACAATCATTACCTGGGCCTCTTAGGTGTTTTATATATATATATATATATATATATATATATATATATATATATATATATGTATATATATTTATATATATATATATATATATATATATATATATATATATATATATATATACATATATATACACATACACATACATATACCAAGGCTATTCCCCCAATTTTGGGGGGTAGCCGACACCAACAATGAAACAAAACAAAAAGGGGACCTCTACTCTCTACGTTCCTCCAGCCTAACCAGGGACTCAACCGAGTTCAGCTGGTACTGCTAGGGTGCCACAGCCCAACCTCCCACATTATCCACCACAGAAGAAGCTTCATAATGCTGAGTCCCCTACTGCTGCTACCTCCGCGGTCATCTAAGGCACCGGAGGAAGCAGCAGGGCCTACTGGAACTGCGTCACAATCGCTCGCCATTCATTCCTATTTCTAGCACGCTCTCTTGCCTCTCTCACATCTATCCTCCTATCACCCAGAGCTTTCTTCACACCATCCATCCACCCAAACCTTGGCCTTCCTCTTGTACTTCTCCCATCAACTCTTGCATTCATCACCTTCTTTAGCAGACAACCATTTTCCATTCTCTCAACATGGCCAAACCACCTCAACACATTCATATCCACTCTAGCCGCTAACTCATTTCTTACACCCGTTCTCTCCCTGACCACTTCGTTCCTAACCCTATCTACTCGAGATACACCAGCCATACTCCTTAGACACTTCATCTCAAACACATTCAATTTCTGTCTCTCCATCACTTTCATTCCCCACAACTCCGATCCATACATCACAGTTGGTACAATCACTTTCTCATACAGAACTCTCTTTACATTCATGCCCAACCCTCTATTTTTTACTACTCCCTTAACTGCCCCCAACACTTTGCAACCTTCATTCACTCTCTGACGTACATCTGCTTCCACTCCACCATTTGCTGCAACAATAGACCCCAAGTACTTAAACTGATCCACCTCCTCAAGTAACTCTCCATTCAACATGACATTCAACCTTGCACCACCTTCCCTTCTCGTACATCTCATAACCTTACTCTTACCCACATTAACTCTCAACTTCCTTCTCTCACACAACCTTCCAAATTCTGTCACTAGTCGGACAAGCTTCTCTTCTGTGTCTGCTACCAGTACAGTATCATCCGCAAACAACAACTGATTTACCTCCCATTCATGATCATTCTCTCCTACCAGTTTTAATCCTCGTCCAAGCACTCGAGCATTCACCTCTCTCACCACTCCATCAACATACAAGTTAAACAACCACGGCGACATCACACATCCCTGTCTCAGCCCCACTCTCACCGGAAACCAATCACTCACTTCATTTCCTATTCTAACACATGCTTTACTACCTTTGTAGAAACTTTTCACTGCTTGCAACAACCTTCCACCAACTCCATATAACCTCATCACATTCCACATTGCTTCCCTATTAACTCTATC
>NC_090766.1:20321763-20326763 GCF_036898095.1 Palaemon carinicauda
TACCTGCTGAGTCATCAGCCGCCATTGTCTGGTCCTCCCTAGTCCTAGCTTGGATGGACAGGGAGCTGCTGTTCATACGGATGTATGGTCAGTCTCTAGGACATCGTCCTGCTAACCAGGACAATGTCCCTGTCCCTTACCTCTGTCATTCATAAGCGACATTTGAACCCTTCAGTAACATGTAACTGAAGTCGACAGGTATATGTAAGCAAAAGGTGCATTATGTTTATATCTTCGTGGCATAGTTGGAAAACAGATACCTCTTCAAAGTTGAAATGAATCTTGCCAGAGGATAAATGTTTTTTTTTTTTTTTTTTTTTAATTTCTTGGATTTATAGGGATTGTAGAGATGAAGAAATCCTATTGATTGAGAGGAATTAGGGGAAGTTAAGGGGCCATTGTAGCTCCTCAACATTCAGATCTTTGCCTTGACAATGCTTCCTTAACTATATATAACTTCAAAATTTTAGGTGTGATTCTTGATTGCAACTTTAGTTTTCAGAAACACATACGATATGTTTCTTCTTCAATTGCACACAAAAAAATTGACTTTTTAAACAAAATTCCTGATCTTGGTATTAATCTCAGGCACGGTCGTTCAATTACTTCTTCATGAATGTTCCATAAGGTTTTCCATAATTCTGACCATCCTTTGCATGCAGATCTTCCTAGACTGTACAATCCAGTACGCAGTACCAGACATGCAGGTAATTCAACAGCCATGCCTTCTCCATACGAAGGCTCAATAATACAGAGTATTCTAGAAGTTTCATTCCAGCTGTGACCACACTGAGGAATGAGCGTCCTAATAAAGTGGTTGAATCGTAGGAACTTCAGAAGTTCAAACTTGATATGAATGTTTTTATGTTGAACAGATTAACGTGATTCTCTTTTTATGGTTTATATACAGTATGACATATCTATTTTAAAGTTGTTACTGATCTTCAGATATTTTATATTCTTTTTTACTATTACATGCCATAAGTAGTTTATTCATTTTCTAATTTCCTTCAAGGGCTATTTTTCCCTGTTGAAGCCCTCACGATTGTAGCAACCACATTTTCCGAGGAGGGTTGTAGCTTAGCTAATAATAATAATAATAATAATAATAATAATAATAATAATAATAATAATAGAAATCAACAAAGAAAAATACAACTACAACCAAACCAACGTTAAGGTTGTAGCTTAGCTAATAATAATAATAATAATAATAATAATAATAATAATAATAATAATAATAGAAACCAACTAAGAAATAATACAACGCTAGGGTTGTAGCTTAGCTAATAATAATAATAATAATAATAATAATAATAATAATAATAATAATAATAATAGAAAACCAACTAAAAAAATACAACGCTAGGGTTGTAGCCCAGCTCATAATAATAATAATAATAATAATAATAATAATAACACAAATCAACTAAAAACAAATACAACCAAACCAACGGACTTCCAAAGGTTCGTCCATTCTTCTGTAGTTGACCATCTTTTTCGAAAATGACTGACGGTTTTCATCCAAGCCTCCAACACCTCTCGATTGTTTGGATGGTCTATGAATCATAACTAGTTTCAAATAAAAAAAACTATTTTGTCTATATTTAGAACAGTTGTTTTTGTTGGTTGTTTACGTTTAACTTTTCCTTGGTGGTTTTTAATCATGTTATACTATTTTTTTGTTTATCATGTGTCGTATATAATTATAAAATTATGTTCTTAGAGCTTTGCATTAATTCGACTAACATACCTTCCCGTCAAAACTACTCAACGAATTTTGACGAAATTTACACCACAGATAGATCCTAGGTCATGGGCGACCCCATAATATTTTAGGAGATTTTTGCATTTTTTCAAAATTTTAATATTTATATTATCATTATGCTTTATGATTTTTTTTTATCTTACATGTTTATTGATATTCCCTTTTCTTCGAGTTAATGTGAATAAATTCCATTCTTTCTTTCTCTTTCTATAATATATTCTTCCATTTCTCTTCTATCCTTCTGAAGAGAAGAGATTTAGCGTGAAATATAATCCAATTTCCTCTATCATTTGAATAATGCCCTTGCATGTGGGATCAGTCCACACCACACTGAGGCGAGGGTTGGCACATTTAAGCCTGGTTCAAGTGTGTTCGAGTGTGTTTGCGCGCGCGCAACTTTCTCTCTCTCTCTCTCTCTCTCTCTCTCTCTCTCTCTCTCTCTCTCTCTCTCTCTCTCTCTTTTTGGGGGGCAATTTCATCCATTTATTTTCATTCTGTGCGCAACGGTATATACTTGTTAAGACGCAAAATTAAGTTATTTTTAATTCATTATATCCGTTCTTCAATACAATCGAGATTTTTAGAGTAATTGCTTTTAAAAATATATAACTATTTGTTTATTTCAGTGAGATCAATTTCAATTCAGTATTTTTTTTTTCTCATCTCCATTATAATTGCTCTTCATCACAAAGGGTCATTTAAATTCTATTAAATCTTTCAACCTTTAGTTTAATTCATAGTGTTTAATTCTTATTACATTAATTTTTATTCATTTACGTTCTGTTTGCTCATCACAACAATCCGGTTCATTTAAGTAATTTCTTTTAATTCATGTTAAATTTAGTTTAAATCAATGTGTTCAATTTTTATTATATTATTTTTTCTCATTTCCATTACATTTGCTCTTCGTTATAATCAGGTTCATTCAAGTAATTTCTTTTAAATCATGTAACCTTTACTTTAACTTAATATGTTCAATTCTTATAAAATTACATTTCCGTATAAACACGTAGCGAAAATGAATCCAAAATAACCCTTTTGCAAATTCTCAGAATCCACGATCGATATCGGTATTGTTTCTAAGTGAAAAAAAAAAAAAAAAAAAAAAAAAAAAAAAAAAAAAAAAAAAACAGAAAAAGAAATACTCATGAAGGATCGGGCAGCAAGAGGCACCAAGTACGGGAGCATTTGAGCCTCTGAAAACGTCGTTTCTATGTAAATGCTCCGGCGTTAGAGCCCCGGAGGCCGGGACCTCCGGGTTTTTGCCAAACAAGAGAACAAACATTCGCGCAAGAATTCAACTGGAAAGTTCCCGCTCCAAACTTTATCTATATATCTATCGGCGAATGTATCGGTCTATCTATCTACTTATCTTCAAAGTCCATTGTCAATGTGTGTGTGTGTGTGTGTGTGTGTGTGTGTGTGTGTGTGTGTGTGTGTGTGAGTGTGTGTGTGTGTGTGTGAGTGTGTGTGTGTGTAAGCGAAATACAGTATATTGTGATTAAAAAAGCTGGTTTTGGTGAAGCTAACGAATTTTGCACTCGTCACAGATAATTAAAAAATATTTAAAATAACACAAATTAGCTTACAAATGATTGCACTAATGCAAATAACGAGTGCAAACTAAAGTAGAGGATATTCTAACAACATGTAATAAAAAAGAAATGGACATGGGCAGGACATACAATAACAATGGAAGACAATAGATGGGTATTAAGCATAAGAGAATGGGTCCCTAGAGATGTCAAAAAGAAGCAGAAGGAAGAAAAGACGACGGATTGATGAGCAGAAAAAAAATTTGCGGCATAGAAAGACCATACACAAACGCGTGTGGAAGGATATGTCTGAGATCTCTGTCCTGCAGCGGACTAGCAGGAGCTGATGATGATGATATATACCGTATACAGTATATATATATATATATATATATATATATATATATACATATATATATATTTATATATATAATTGACAATGTTCTCTGTGAGTTTTCGAACAAATACAATATAAAATTTCAAGGCAATGCAGAACACAAGACCATAATAGAAAGTTATAATAAAAGCAGGTTTCAGATAAACCATAGTAATTTCATAGTCTCAAACAGTTCCAAACTCTCCAGCAATACAACAATCATAATATTATTGATATATACATGGGTGCATGTGTGTGTATATATATATATATATATATATATATATATATATATATATATATATATATATATATATATATATATATATATTTGTGTGTGTATACATATATATATGTGTGTATATATATAAATATATATAAATATATATATATATATATATATATATATATATATATATATATATATATTCAAATAAGCCATATACTATAGTGCCTTAATATCTGGACTATCTCTATACCTCGGGATCAGAGACCCAAGGGGGAATCAATTCAAAGATAATAGCTTTTGGTCGGCCAGGGAATCGAACCCTGTTCCGAGAAACTGGCACGGCAGTGACATACCAGTCACTGTCATGCCAGTTTCTCGGACCAGGTTCGATTCCCGGGCCGACAAGAAGCTATCATCTCTGAGTTGATTCCCTATAATATATACATATATAATTCCAAATATACATGCATGTATATACTACAAAAAAACATAATGCTCTCCTAACTACACCCTGAAATCCTACCCCAAAAAAATTCCATGATTATACCAACATTTTTTCCCTACTGGAAAACGTCATTCCCCGTAGTACACGCAGTAGACAATACCGGAATGTACGACGATTAAATCTTAACACGTACGAAGGATTACGGAAAAAAAGGGGGGAGGGGGTCTCAGTTGACACAGAGAAACCATAATAACAATAACCATTACAGCTCATATAGCACTAACGGGATATCTCGCTGTTTGAGAGTGATGGCTATGCCCCCCCACCCCCTCTTAACCTACCCCTTAGACAGGCCCACCCGAAATTGGGCAATTTGCATCAACATGTCACAAGAGACCAACAACAGTAACTATTTGGTTTATTGTCCCTCTTTTTAATCCTGATTTCCAGAGGACGAGAGAAATTGGGACCGGGCTTTTGTAGACAGTCGGATATAATGCAATTATTTTAATGGCTTCGTTGCTCTTCCCATGGGGATTAATTGCGTGTTTACTCTGGGAGAGGCGTGTTTGCTTTTATAAAGCAGTTTCCTCCTCCTCCTCCTCCTCCTCCTCTTCTTCTTCTTCTTCTTCTAAAAGCTCAAATAC
>NC_090766.1:20331763-20339263 GCF_036898095.1 Palaemon carinicauda
TTATGGTTATTAACTTAACTAAACTATTAATTCAACATCAACATTTTCTCATCATTATCATTCATCAAAATACTGCATCAATGTTTAAAGACATTTCTTCATTCAAATGTCTCTTGCTTAAGGGTACACTCGGGCACACTATTCTATCTTATTTCTCTTCCTTTTGTTTTGTTAAAGTTTTTATAGTTTATATAGGATATATTTATTTTAATGTTGTTCTTCTTAAAATATTTTATTTTTCCTTGTTTCCTTTCGTCACTGGGCTATAATCCCTGTTGAATCCTCTGAGCTTATAGTATTTTGCTTTTTCAACTAGGGTTATAGCATAGCAAGTGCTAATGATAATGATAATAACAATTCGCCAACCTCCGTTTTCTATAAGAAACTACCCTGACTCAAAACTATTGGGTCGGGAGTTAGAACCCGTTCCAGCCCGATAGTTACCATAGTGTCAGCTACTTCAGCATTTTTTTCCCTTTAAAAATGGGAGTTACAGGGAGCCTATGGGTCTTCCTGCTGAGTAAGGAATAGCCATTGCTGACTTCACGGAATAGCCATTGCTGACTTCACCTGGTCCTATCACAGGGGGAGCGCCTGCTTGGTTGATAACAATATATATATATATATATATATATATATATATATATATATATATATATATATATATATATATATATATATATATATATATATAATGTTTTTTTTAAATATGCCCATAAAAGAAACACAGGAAATAAATAAATCACTATATTTCGGTCAATAAACATTGACCCTCTTCAGGATGTTTATTGACCGAAATATAGTGATTTATTTATTTCCTGTGTTTCTTTTATGGGCATATTTGAAAAAACATGTTAAACTGTTCGATTACAGTTATAAGTAAGACATATATATATATATATATATATATATATATATATATATATATATACATATACATATTTTATATATATATATATATATATATATATATATATATATATATATGCGTAAACCTCACATGGAAACGAGATGCTCATACGAAAAAGTACCACGTCGAATATAAAAATATGGAATGAATCCTAACTAGTTTCATCTTACCTGAAGAAGTAAGGCGAAACTAGTCAGGACTCGCTCTATATTTTCATATGCCCCGTGGTACTGTTGCATCCTTGCCTTTAAACTAACTTGAATTGTTTATGGAAATAATTCACAGAGAAACGATTTCATAAAATAAATAATTTACGACGAAAGGTTTCAATAAATTAATTCAACATCCTCCTGTTTCCAGACACCAAATTAACATACGGTTTATAAGGTGATGCTTACAAAATATTCATAAGTAAACCAGCATCGAAACGGCAACTTAATCTCAGAGTCTAAATGATCGAGGCTATTTTGGGTGATGTAGGGTCACAAGGATATGGTCACTGCTGACCTTTCTTTTCATGAGAACAAGTACAGGCTTCTATTCATGTTTTCAAGAATCTGATGATGTGAAATGACATGAATGATCTTAAATTGGAGATGCGTTCGTAAAATACATCATCACCATCATTTCCTCCTACGCCTATTGACGCAAAGGGTCTCGGTTAGATTTCACCAGTCGTCTCTATCTTGAGCTTTTAAATCAATACTTCTCCATTCATCATCTCCTTCACGTTTAATAGTCCTTCGCCATGTAGGCCTGAGTCTTCCAACTCTTCTAGTGCCTTGTAAAATACACGCAACTAAAATATGTAGAAATGTAACCAAGGTAATAAAAAGTAACAGGAAAAGTTTGGGCAATGAAAAACAGTATATTTATTCAAGGTAACCATCTTTATTTGTTATCACCAGAGACTCTGCAAGGTAATGGACCTCCCCTTTCAATACCCCCCCCCCCCCAGCAGAATCCCTCACCAGCAGATGCCCTTTTTGATAAGGTCCAAAACGCCCAGATTTTTAAGCAACAGATATTTTCAAAATATTGAATGTGTGATGGATGTACCCCGATAAAAAAAAAAAAAAAAAAAAAAAAAAAAAAAAAAAAAGATTAAAAACAAATTATTTGCAGAAATAACCTCTCCAAAAAATAATCTTTTGATAAAACCTCCAGAAAAAAATTCATGAAAAAATAAATGAATCTTTAACCTTTTTCCAACTGATTACAGCAATAGCAGTAAAAAAATAATTTTATTAAATACAAAATAAAATTTCTTCTCCTTATCTTATCCAATGGAGATTTTTAGTTTCTGATAAATTTTTATTTTTCTAGTTTTCATATCTTTTCTTTCAGCGGAACACCCCGTCAAAAGCTACAGTTTTCCCACGGACTCCAGCTTTACTTGAAAAAAATGGAGGACGAAAAAGTTATATTTACGGTTAGAGAAGAGGTTCGGATTTGCCTTTGTTTTTCAATACAGTTTTTAGAGGTTTGGATGAATTTATCGCCCCCAAAGGACGTAAAAGTACGTTCTTGCAAAACACTGTTATCTATATGTTTTTTGCATGTTTTTGATAACTTTCTGAGAAACTTCAGGCATTTTCCAAAAGAATGACACCAACCTGACCTCTCTATGACAAAAATTAAGGCTGTTAGAGCAATTTAAAAAAAAAATATAGAGAAAAACGTGCTCGAAATTTAACCTTACCTTGGGGGTAAAAGGGTTAAGAAAATACAATTCCTATCGTACTGTATATGAAAAACGTCAATAAACCTTTTACAGGAGCAAACATCCAGTGCAAATGATTTCACGCGATTGAACTTTTTTTTCTCTCCAAATAAATGCCAGACATCAATTATACAACTTGGATAAAATTCTGATAATATGAAAGAGTTAATATCTGATATAACACCATTTTGAAAATGTGTATCTCTAGCAAAACAAAGTAACGATGACTACTAATTGAGTTTAAAATAACAATAACATCCAGTGCAAATGATTTCACGCGATTGAATAATTTTTTTTCTCTCTCCAAATAAATGCCAGACATCAATTATACAACTTGGATAACATTCTGGTATTATGAAAGAGGTAAGCATCTAATATAACACCATTTTGAAAATGTGCATCTCTAGCAAAGTAACGATGATTACTAATCGAGTTTAAAAAAACAATAACCCAACAAGTTATCAGAACTGGACGTCCAAAATATCTAAGATAATTGCTAGATATTCAGCCAACAAATCGTGTAGACATGAGAGTAGTTACAGATGGTTCCAAATTATTGGAACCTAGATATGTCTACTGTAGGCTCTAGAGCTTTCAAATATGCATTGCCAAGACTATACAATAAGCTCCCACTAGACATCCGAATGGCTGAAGATATTAAGACTTTCCAGAAGAAAATGAAGACTTTCTTGTTTTCTAAGTGCTTCGATAATGTGTATTTGACAATAAACGATCAATATGCGATGTGAAATGTTGAATGTCTTAGAATGCATACGATAAAATGACTGTGGAGGTCCTGTAGAAGGTAGGGTTCCCCTGCTGTATAGGACCACAAAAGCAGCCCTTGAAGTAAAGTAAATTAAGTAAAAAGATGTACCTTGACCCAATCTACCCTGACGCAACACAGCTAAAGGGAAGAGATTCGTTTATTAATAATAATAATAATAACAATAATAATAATAATAATCTTATTATCATTATTATTATTATTTCTTGCTAAGCTACAACCCTAGATGGAAAAGCAGGATGCTATAAGCCCAAGGGTCCAAAAAGAGAAACTAGCCCAGTGAAGAAAGGAAAGAAGTAAAAATAAAAAAATCTTAAGAAGAGTAACAGCATTAGAGTAAATATTTACTATATAAACTATAAAAACTTAGCAAAACAAGAGGAAGAGAAATAAGATCGAATAGAGTGCTTGAGTGTAACCTCAACCAAGAGAACTTTAACCCAAGACAGTGGAAGACCAAGGTACAGAGGCTATGGCACTACCCAAGACTAGAGAACAATGGTTTGATTTTGGAGTGTCCTTCTCCTAGAAGAGATCCTTACCATAGCTAAAGAGCCTCTTCTACCCTTACCAAGAGGAGAGTACCGTATTCATCACCTCGCGTGATCCACTTCAAGTCAAAGGCTTCATCACCCGATAAGTTATATTCCTCTATTGACCAAAACTTTATCCCTTATTGACAACAACCACTGTAACATTTTCTATGTATTGTCGGTATTTCTGCTCACAATTCGGGTAGAAAGATAAATTATAGAATGTCATGAAGGAAAAACGTCTAAGAGAACAAGACGTACAAGGCAGAAGATGGAGATGGCCAAATAGAAACAGCGATCCCATATAGAAATGGGAAAAGCTGGACGTAAAAAAGATAGAATTTCTTTCAGTTTGAAATTGGCAAAACAAACCACTAATCAAATAACATAAAAGATAATCCCGTATTATCATAGCCAATGAGTTCAAATGAGAGAAAAAATTAATACAGTACATTAAATAATGTTCTTTAAATAAACATCAGATATAACTTAGTATAAAATGAAGGAATAATATTTCCGCTTACATGAAAATAAAAAGACGCATTAACATTTACTGTACAACCTAACCTAAAAATCAAAACAACTGCTCCCACCACAATACAAAACTACTTCATTTCTTCAATAAATGAAAAACAACTTCCCTAGAAAGTGATCAATCAATCAGCAAAGAAAAGGAAGCGATTTGTGATTTATGAAGGTCTCATCCAAAATGCCAAACGGTTCCTTTCGTTCTACAGGTCATTTGCTCTTCCTTTCCAGCTTCCGTTTCTCCAGACTCTCAGGAGCTTTCGTCTCTAGGAGGTATTTAATCTCGCCTTTAGTGGAAACATACATAGTCTTTACTTTTCCATGACTTCAATCAGAACTTGGCTTAATGAAAAATAGGATTAGGCTTTCCATATGTAGCTATTAAATACATGTTGCATTTTATATATATATATATATATATATATATATATATATATATATATATATATATATATATATATATATATATATATACACACATATATATATACATATATATTTATTTATATATATAAATATATATATATATATATATATATATATATATATATATATATATATATATATATATATATACATACATATATATATATGTATATGTATATATATATATAATATTTTTGGGCATGCTCCTCGTGCTCTCCAAGAGAGATTAGTTCACCAAATGTTTAACTGGGACCCAAGCCTACATGGCTGAGGACTATGAAGCGGGAAGTAGGAGATAATGAATAAAGAAGTATTGATTCAAAAGCTCAAGATAGAGACGACAAGCGAAATCTAACCGAGGCCCTTTGCGTCAATAGGTGTAGGAGATGATGATGATGATGATGATGATGATATATATATATATATATATATATATATATATATATATATACATATATATACACACATATACATACATATATATATGTATATATATGTATATATATAATATATATATACTCAAATATGTCTGAATTTCTACACCACAGTAAGATTGAACATTAGTCTCTTCAAATGAAAGACAAGGCAGCAATCATTTATACTAAGATTTAAAGAGGCTACAGTTCGATCCAAACGTTAGGCAAAAATATATTTACTATTTCAAGGGTTAATATAACCATTGATATAACCTTTCAATTCAATTCTCAGGATGAAAGATAGTGGATCTAAAATGTTCATGAATGGAAAACCATACAGTTCCTGCGATTGCATGTCCTATAAAAGGGACTAAGTGGCTTACCAGTGTTTGTAAGGTACGGTTAGAAGAGGGAAAGGTTCCACAGGAATGGATGAGTGGAATGAATGTTTCTTTCATTAAAAGTAGAAATAATAAAGTCTAATAATTATAAGGGCATAGTTCTAGTATTCAGGGAAACAAGAATAGGGGGACTTTTATAGAAAAAAAGGTAAAACATATGTAAAAGGGGAAAACAGGATGGGTCGGTGAATTAGATCCAGGCCGATAATTAATGAGATCAACCCCATCAATAGTATACGTTCCTTGTTAAGACATTTTGCACAGAGTATAAAACATTGAAGATATCAGATACAAAGTCTTAATTGTCTGATAATATTAAACTTACTAGTTTACGCAACCCGTCATAAATGCCACCTAAATATCTAGATAGATATGCACTCACCAGCACACGCACAGATTCAACCCTTCCCAATCCCTCCCCCTTTTCTAACTACAACCCATCTCACTAGGATATGACTACTCCTTCCCTGTAGCCAAGGAAATGTGTACGATGTATACATATATATATATATATATATATATATATATATATATATATATATATATATATATATATATATATACTGTATATATATATATATATATATATATATATATATATATATATATATAGCCAAACACTTGCTCTTTGTCGTATAGGGAAAATGTGATATAGATTGTTATTAGCTGTTAAGTGTGTATTTTGAGAAGATTTGCTATGTAAAAATGACTATTTAATATTTTTATGGTTGGAAAAAAGTTGTAAAGTAAACATAAGACATTAAATGTATCATCACAGATGAATCATAAATACAGCATAGGCAGCGCTGACTGGAGATAGGGAAGAGTAACGGCAGGAACTGGTAAAAGAGTTTGAAAGTGTTTGCACTAGGTTAATTTAGATAAGTGATACCTACTATTGTTGCCGCACGGGTAAATATTTACCAAATTCAATGCTAGCACCTTAATCCCTTCCTTGCTCCACCTACTGTAGAGCTCACAACTCCTCAGACTTGCTCCCATATACCTATTTAAATCAACCACTTCGAACATTATTTTTCAATGATAGTATTCATTCCTCCATCGTCTTAGTCTTAATTTATCCTTATTACCTTACTCTATCTCACATCTAATTCAAACTATATCTACATACAAACACTTTCAAACTCTTTTACCAGCTCCTGCCGTTACTCTTCCCTATCTCCAGTGTGTGTATATATATATATATAATATATATATATATACATATATATATACTGTATATGTATAAACATATATATATACATTTATATATATAAACATATATATATATATTTATACATATATATACAGTATATATATATACATATATATATATATATATATATATATATATATATATATATATATATATATATATATATCCACATATATATTCTGGTCACGCACAATGGCATTGCCAGTCGTATAACTCGGGGAGCGGGGAGCGAGAAGAGTCATACCTTGGTGAGATGGGGGTGCGTGAGTGCATATCTGTTCAAAAATTTAGCCGTCATTTCTGATGGGTCGCATACAATAGTACAAATGATTTTACATAAAACTATAGTATTTAGGAGTCAACGTTAATTATACGAAGTGATTTTTGAGCCATTTAAATTTCATTAAAGTGTCGAAAACAAATGTTACAGAAAGACCCAGAATTTGAAACTCTTGAGATTATTATTATTATTATTATTATTATTATTATTATTACTTGCTAGGCTACAACCCTAGTTGAAAAAGCAAGATGCTATAAGCCCAGGCCCCCAACAGGAAAAA
>NC_090766.1:20344263-20346804 GCF_036898095.1 Palaemon carinicauda
GGCTAACGGTATGTCTGATCATTTTTTGGTGGAAGGAAAATTAGTTGTAGCAAAAGAGTGGGGGAATAGAGTAGGTGGATGTAAAAGGGAGGTAGTGAGGATTGAAGAGCTAATAAAACCGGGGGTAAAAAGTAAATATCAGGAAAGGTTGAAAATGGCATATGATGAGGTGAGAGTAAGAGAAACTGGTAATTTAGAGGAGGAATGGAAGTTAGTAAAAGAAAATTTTGTTGGGATTGCAAGTGATGTATGTGGCAAGAAGGTTGTTGGAGGCAGCATGAGGAAGGGCAGTGAATGGTGGAATGAAGGAGTGAAGGTGAAAGTGGAAGAGAAAAAGAGGGCTTTTGAAGAATGGCTGCAGAGTAATAGTATAGAGAAGTATGAAAAATATAGAGAGAAAAAGGTGGAAGTAAAGCGCAAGGTACGTGAGGCAAAGAGGGCAGCTGACCTGAGGTGGGGTCAGGGATTGGGTCAGTCATATGAAGAGAATAAGAAGAAGTTTTGGAAAGAAGTGAAGAGAGTAAGGAAGGCTGGTGCAAGAATTGAAGAGACAGTGAAAGATGGAAATGGAAGGTTGTTAAAAGGAGAGGAGGCAAGGAAAAGGTGGGCGGAATATTTTGAAAGTTTGCTGAATGTTGAGGATAATAGGGAGGCAAATATAACTGCTGTTCCAGGTGTTGAGGTGCCAGTGATGGGAGATGAGAATGAGAGAGAGATAACAATAGAGGAAGTGAGGAGAGCACTAGATGAAACGAGAGTAGGAAAAGCATCTGGTATGGACGGTGTGAAAGCTGAGATGTTGAAGGAAGGGGGTGTGACTGTACTTGAATGGTTGGTAAGATTGTTTAATGTGTGTTTTGTGTTGTCAATGGTACCAGTAGATTGGGTTTGTGCATGTATTGTACCACTATATAAGGGTAAGGGAGATGTGCATGAGTGTTGTAATTCAAGAGGTATTAGTTTGATGAGTGTAGTTGGAAAAGTGTATGGTAGAGTACTGATTAATAGGATTAAGGATAAAACAGAGAATGCAATCTTGGAAGTACAGGGTGGTTTTAGAAGAGGTAGGGGTTGTATGAATCAGATTTTTACAGTTAAGCAGATATGCGAGAAATATTTAGCAAAAGGTAAGGAGGTGTATGTTGCGTTTATGGATCTGGAGAAAGCATATGATAGAGTTGATAGGGAAGCAATGTGGGATATGATGAGGTTATTGGAGTTGGTGGAAGGTTGTTGCAAGCAGTGAAAAGTTTATACAAAGGTAGTAAAGCATGTGTTAGAATAGGAAATGAAGTGAGTGATTGGTTTCCGGTGAGAGTGGGGCTGAGACAGGGATGTGTGATGTCGCCGTGGTTGTTTAACTTGTATGTGATGGAGTGGTGAGAGAGGTGAATGCTCGAGTGCTTGGACGAGGATTAAAACTGGTAGGCGAGAATGACCATGAATGGGAGGTAAATCAGTTGTTGTTTGCGGATGATACTGTACTGGTAGCAGACACAGAAGAGAAGCTTGACCGACTAGTGACAGAATTTGGAAGGGTGTGTGAGAGAAGGAAGTTGAGAGTTAATGTGGGTAAGAGTAAGGTTATGAGATGTACGAGAAGGGAAGGTGGTGCAAGGTTGAATGTCATGTTGAATGGAGAGTTACTTGAGGAGGTGGATCAGTTTAAGTACTTGGGGTCTATTGTTGCAGCAAATGGTGGAGTGGAAGCAGATGTACGTCAGAGAGTGAATGAAGGTTGCAAAGTTTTGGGGGCAGTTAAGGGAGTAGTAAAAAATAGAGGGTTGGGCATGAATGTAAAGAGAGTTCTATATGAGAAAGTGATTGTACCAACTGTGATGTATGGATCGGAGTCGTGGGGAATGAAAGTGATGGAGAGACAGAAATTGAATGTGTTTGAGATGAAGTGTCTGAGGAGTATGGCTGGTGTATCTCGAGTAGATAGGGTTAGGAACGAAGTGGTGAGGGAGAGAACGGGTGTAAGAAATGAGTTAGCGGCTAGAGTGGATATGAATGTGTTGAGGTGGTTTGGCCATGTTGAGAGAATGGAAAATGGTTGTCTGCTAAAGAAGGTGATGAATGCAAGAGTTGAGGGGAGAAGTACAAGAGGAAGGCCGAGGTTTGGGTGGATGGATGGTGTGAAGAAAGCTCTGGGTGATAGGAGGATAGATGTGAGAGAGGCAAGAGAGTGTGCTAGAAATAGGAATGAATGGCGAGCGATTGTGACGCAGTTCCAGTAGGCCCTGCTGCTTCCTCCGGGGCCTTAGATGACCGCGGAGGTAGCAGCAGTAGGGGAGTCAGCATTATGAAGCTTCATCTGTGGTGGAAATGTGGGAGGTTGGGCTGTGGCACCCTAGCAGTACCAGCTGAACTCGGTTGAGTCCCTGATTAGGCTGAAGGAACATAGAGAGTAGAGGTCCCCTTTTGGTTTTGTTTCATTGTTGGTGTCGGCTACCCCCCAAAATTGGGGGAAGTGCCTTGGTATATAGATAGATAGTTACTTCTCTTGTAGTGTATTTCCTTATTTACTATGCTCATTTG
>NC_090766.1:20347304-20352304 GCF_036898095.1 Palaemon carinicauda
CTGAACCTATACGTGATTAGCGGACGTTCATCTTTGGTCAAGAACCAATCAGGAGCAAGGTAAGCTTTTCCAATGATATACTGTAGGTAGTGTATGTTTACCAAAAACTAGAAGATTATAACTTATTTTTACTGTGTTTATTGGGTAAGTGGGCAAATTGGTATATTATTGCTTTGTTCCTAGGAAAGGTTGGGAAAATTTTGTTTTAAATTGGCTATTTTCCAACCTTTCAAAATATTGTATTTTCCTTTCATTTTGTTTAAGAAAATCCGAAAAACTATTACAGTTACTACTTTTAAAAAAAAAATATTTTAATTCAAGCTTTCACGAAAATTTGAAAAACTATTACAATTAGTACTTTGTTATTTTTTTGAAAAAAAAAAAAAACTCGATAACTTGCACATCCGCCTTGATTGATCACATGCACTACTGGGATTAGTGAAACAGCAATTAGCGTGATAATGTGTAAGAGAGAGAGAGAGAGAGAGAGAGAGAGAGAGAGAGAGAGAGAGAGAGAGAGAGAGAGAGAGAGACGATATATTTATTATGTGACATGCCAAATTTGGTCCATTATAATTTTTTTTTTAATATATATGCAAAAAAATATAAAAATAAGTAACAACAAATGTTACTGTATTAAAAGGGTGATGATTCCAAGGTGTGGAACTGAAATTAGAGTTTAATGATGATTTTCAAATAAGATTTGCATGCTGATTTTGTGTACAAAACCTAAACCAACTAGACTTCTTTTTTCTATTTAACACCTGAAGCATTTTCATATTTTTACTGTATATCGTTGATGAATCTATTTCGAAAGGCTTTTAGACATATATTTATATATCACCATAGAGACGAGAGTCAGAATTTTTTCATGTACTTATGAATATATGTTCAACATAATGTTTTTGTTGTTGAACAGGCTGACATAATTTTTTCACAGTTTATATATGACATATCTGTTTTGACGTTGTTACTGCTTTTAGAATGATTTATTGTTAAATTGTTCTCATCATTTATTTATTTCTTAATTTCCTTTCCTCACTGGGCTATTTTTCCCTGTTGGAGCCCTTGGCATATAGCATCTTGCTTTTCCAACTAGGGTTGTAGCTTGGCCAGTAATGATAATAATAATGATATTAATAATAATAATGATAAAAATGATGATAATGATAATAATGATAATAACAATTATAGTAATAATAATAATAATAATAATAATAATGATAATAATAATAATAATAATAATAATAATAATAATAATAATAATAATAATACTGCACAACGACTATTGAGTGAAATTTAATGAAGTTTAATTAACTTTCTTAAATGATAGCACACTTACGATAATTAAAATCAAATGAATGAATGAGATTTACTTACATCTATATGGTAGAGTTTAAACAGTGCTTGTAAGATATAGATTCTCTATTTGGTCAAATTCAGATTTACTTAGACGGGTTTAAATCCAAAGATGTAGTCGAACTAATCAGCCATAAAGGATTACAGTCCCAATTGATGTTTATTAATGTAATTGTGGTAATTGACCATGTAATGGTTTCCATGTCCCCTACATAATAAAGAGCAAGTGTCTGGATATATATATATATATATATATATATATATATATATATATATATATATATATATATATATATATATATATATATATATATATATATAGATATAGATATAGATATAGATATATAGATATATATATATATAATATATATATATATATATATATATATATATATATATATATATATTTATCTTTATAGGTCTTCTTTTTCTCACAAATCTCGCCACAATCAAACTGAATCTTTGCCTTTTTTAAGGCAGCAATTAACTTCCATATATTTGGATGGGTACAACTTAAAGAGCTTTGCATGGTTATTTGTGCGAGGGATTTCGGATTCCGTTCCTAAGTGTACATTCCAACAATCTCTGGGCAACAAAGGAGGTGTTCTGCATTGTCTAACTCCTCTACCTCGCCAACATCCTATGTACGATATTTCAAAATAAGACTCTCTTCTGGCCGTTGCTCGTCAGGATTCATTGACACCGGGCAACATTTGCTGCCAAGCTTGCACAAACATGCACTGTTTGTGTTGTTTGCGTTTTAGGCTAACAAATTCTTACATGCGAGGGTACACTATTTCATGAGAAATTCCCTTACCTTTGGAGGTTTATACATTTGCGCATCCTCACTCACCAAGACAAAACTAAAGGGTTATTGCTGCAAATAGGGTTTACTGCTGATCACTTTTGGCCGTCGCATGCTATTATAGTGCCCCCAGGGCGCAGTGGGTCTCATTAGGTATAGAGTTTCGTGAAGCTTAATTCTTCAGGGTTACTTTCTCGAGCTTATTTTCCCAATGGAATGGAGAGATCTTTAGAGCATTCACACAACAGGCTAGTGAAACATACCCTGGCAAGTTTACTTTTCGCAAGCCTCTTGTCCCAACGGAATAGTGTCAGCTCGTGCTTACGTTTACGAACGATTACAAGCAAGTATATATATATATTTATTTCCGATCAGGCACATGTCTCCCCGTCCCTCGGGAAGGGGGAGAGGGAGTAGTCATATCCAGGATGCGTGCGTGTGCATATCTATCTAAATATTAAACCATCGTTCTGACGGGTCGCGTACACCACTAAAAGAAAAAAGAATGCAATACATACATCACAACGGCATAATGGAAAATGTACATTGAACAAAAAAAAAAAAATAAAAAAAAAACAGCGGACAGAAATACATGGGCGTCTAGTCTACTTTTTTCTTTACTACATTCCACAATTAATCTAAAAATAGCCCTTTCCGTCTTCCTCATTTAAATAAGGCACCCATATCCCCCTTAAGGGATTAAGAATAATTTCCATTCTGAAAATTATGAAATTCAGCTCGGCTTTTCTCGTACAGAATTAGTCTTAAAAACAATCTCTCTCTCTCTCTCTCTCTCTCTCTCTCTCTCTCCTCTCTCTCTCTCTCTCTCTCTCTCTCTCTCTCTCTCTCAGAGAGAAGGAGTTTTCCTCGGAAGTAGCTAGAGTAAAAGATGAACCTGAGATTATTAAAAAAATATTTGTACTATTACCAACAGTCTTTTAACCCGTCATTCGGATTACGTATCTCTTAAGTTTTATATTTGTATGGTTAAATCGTGTTCAAGTTCAGATCTTGTAGTTCACAAGAAAGTAACCTATTCTCAAAAGTTTTCATTGAAAACTGTTTATGGGTCTGCTCCGTTCCATTTTCGATTGGGTGTTTACTATTGCCTCAAAGACATTTTATAAATTGCTTACCTCTTACATATTGTTGTTGCTTTTGTTATTGTTGTTGTTGTTGTTGTTGTTGTTGTGATGATAATTATTATTATGAATATTATTATTATTATCGTGTTTATATTTTTATATTATTATTATTTTATTATTAATATTATTATTTTTCTCGGTGTTGTTATTATTATTATTATTATTATTATTATTATTATTATTATTATTATTATTATTATTATTTCACTTGTCCGTTGTATAAAGGTCACCTTGGCTGATCATATAAGGTTTTGCCCTTTAGAGTTACAACACAAATGAGCCACGACGAAAGCAGCATGGATGATATAGAATGCAAATAAAGGAATAAAAGAATAAAATGATAACAACTCATTAAACAATACTCATGTTAAAATAAAGATAAAAGTATTATTGCTTACAGAAAATATACACTCAAGTCTAGAAAAATTTGGTTACCCAAACTGTCTTTGCAGAAAATTGTTCTCAGATTTATGTTCGTAATTTTTAAAAATGTATATTAAATATTCCGGCTTTTCCTACTGATGATGGGTGTCATACATTAAGAGTAGCATTTCCACAAATTGCTACCTTTCAAGGGTGTTAAGTTGTAACATATGTTTCTTATTATACTTATTATTTTTTATTACTTCTTATTGCTGCTCATTAGTTATCAAACAAAGCTCGTGACGGAATTACTTTAATGGTTTGAAATTTTTTATTTGTTATCCATCACAAAAAGAGATATAGGAAAGCCAAATATGCTAATAGAAGGTTTAAAGATATGAAAGGCCCAAAGAAAAGCTATAAATTCGTTAGAAAGGCTGCAAAAAGACCTAAAAGATCCTAAAAAAAAGCTATAAAAAGTCTGTAACAGTGCCAAAAAGGCTGAAAAGGCTATGCGAGGCATAAATGGTTATCAGAGGGCTATGAAAAAGCTATTAAAGACCTATAAATGCTATTAAAGGGCTATAAAGGCTATTAAAATGCTATAAAAGGGCTAAAAAGGCTATTAAAATGCTATAAAAGGGCTAAAAAGGCTATTACAATGCTATAAAAGGGCTAAAAAGGCTATTAAAATGCTATAAAAGGGCTAAAAAGGCTATTAAAATACTATAAAAGGCTATTAAAGGGCTATAAAAGATATTAAATGGCTCTGAAAAGACTATTAAATGGCTAAAAAGGCCATTAAAATGCTTTAAAGGGCTATAAAATATATTAAACGGCTATGAATAGGCTATTAAATGGCTAAAAAGGCTCTAAAAACGTAAAACGCTAAAAAGGTTACAAATGGCTAAAAAGCCATAGTCTACAGAAAATCATTTCTCTTTTTAGTTCACAGTATATTAAAGGGCTATAAAAGATATTAAATGGCTATGAAAAGATTATTAAAGGGCTGAAAAGGCGCTAAAAACTTAAAAGGCTAAAAAGGCTATAGTATACGTAAAATCATTTCTCTTTTCAGTTCACAGTATAGTTGAATCTTCAATTGTAATCGCCTATGTTCATTTAATGACAGCAATCCCTAAGCTGTTGTGGCCTAAGTTTCTAATATTCAATTAATTCTGGGAATAACCGTTTCGGACTAAGAGTATGTATTTTGGTATTGTACTTTAAGCCTACCTCGTACTACGTGTCAATTTGCGGAGATTGGATCGAATTTATTTATATTCAGGAATCCGGTGATTGTTCTTATTGTCTTAGGAATCTCTCTC
>NC_090766.1:20359804-20374804 GCF_036898095.1 Palaemon carinicauda
CCAACCCACCGCCATCCTAAGCTCACACGGATGGTGAGGTTTCTGCGACCAAAGAAACTAATGAATGTGAGCGGGTCTAGAACCCCAGTCTGGCGATTACCAGTCAGGGACGTTACCACATCGGCCACCACAACCCTTAAGATAAGCAAACACATACTGACGTATTTGCAATGTAGATGAAGTGTGACATTGTGTTGCTTTTTTGCTTATCCATAATATATATGGTTATTAATTCCCTAAATTGTTATGTTTTCGGCTATGAATGTCTGTGTGCTTTTACACGAAATCTTTTTACTGGCAGAGGATATCTGTATTGAATGATTTTTTTATTTTTATTTAAGATAGTTTTTTGTTTTTTAGTGATTTTTCTAAGTTTTTGTTTTTTAGTGATTTTTCTAAGTTTTTGTTTTTTAGTGATTTCTCTAAGCCGTGTTTGGTGTTTTTATTACATTTTCTTGTTTAATGTTTTTAATATTATTTTAATTTGGAACTCATGCTCAGACAGATTTTAATTACGAGAGAGAGAGAGAGAGAGAGAGAGAGAGAGAGAGAGAGAGAGAGAGAGAGAGAGAGAGAGAAAATCGTATTTAATTTTATACATTTAGACTAAATAGCGATGAAAGTCAGTATAGAGATAAACAGCGTATAAAATGAACGATTAGATAGACAGGGTATCTATCTGGATAGATAGTTGTTCATTTTAGCGAAGTTTTAATGTATTTAAGGCGCCGCTAATTACCAGCATATATTTGATCTCCATTACAAAGGATGATTCATTACATAGAATATATTGGCAATGTTTTTTACGATGATGATGATGATATGAAATCATCAACGGTTCAGTTGCTTTGAATTCATCGTTCGGGGAAAAGTGGTATGAGAAAGTCATCAGTATTTTGCATGAGGCGATATTTTTTATTTGTTTCGATGAGCGAATAGACAATATCTCTTGATAAAGGGAATATTTTATGTTATATTCCGCTTTGTAATCTCCTCAACATCATCATCTCCTCCTCCTACGCCTATTGACGCAAAGGGCCTCGGTTAGATTTCGCCAGTCGTCTCTATCTTGAGCTTTAAATTCAATACTTTTCCATTCATCATATCCTGCTTCTCGCTTCATAGTCCTCAGCCATGTAGGCCTGTGTCCTCCAACTCTTCTAGTGCCTTGTGGAGCCCCGTTGAAAGCTTGGTGAACTAATCTCTTTAGGGGAGTGCGAAGAGCATGACCAAACCATCTCCATATACCCCTCATCATGAGCTCATCCACACATTATTATTATTATTTCTTGCTGAGCTACAACCCTAGTTGGAAAAGAAGGATGCTATAAGCCTAGGGGCCCCAACAGGGAAAATAGCCCAGTGAGGAAAGGAAATAAGGAAAAATAAAATATTTTAAGAATAGCACTCAAGTAATCTATTATATTTTCCTTTCTAATCTTTGAAATCTATAGCACAAAAATTCTTCTATATATATATATATATATATATATATATATATATATATATATATATATATATATATATATATATATATATATTGAAAACTATTGTAATTCTTAAACGCTGTTGTTGACATATTCCTTGAAACTAATAGAAAATGTCAATTATCCTTTTTGTGAAATTCATTCTCTCCTTTAGGGATTTTGTGAGTTTCGTCTATCATAATTATCAAGCATAATCGAATATTCATATTTTCCACATTAGCAAATATTTAGATATTTATTCACATAATTAATAATAGCTTGGCATTCCATTTCCATTTTTTATATTGTAGTTTTAATGTCGTCTTATTTGGATCAAATTATCGCTTATTTATTGTGACTGATGGAAATTAATGACTAGGAGTTCAGTATTATAAATGAAAGTTCATCAGCTATACCACGAATAACTAAAAGGGCACTCAGTAGATCGCAGACCTCCGCCAAGGCAGTTTATTTCTCGACCTTTTTCTTGACCTTAACCTTGACCTTTGACCTTAACATGTATTAATTGGCGTGGATTTTCATACACTCAAATATGAAGCAGGTGTGAAGTTTATGTGTCAACGATGTCGAAACTTATGGCTGATTACGTGAACTGGACATTTTGCTTGACCGTGACCTTGACCTTTGATCTTGACCTTCCAAGATATAGTTATTTCCAACTTTTAACATAACAGTTAATCCATGCAAGTTTCATTACGATTAAAATTCTGGTCAGGAAAATGTTAAAAAACAAACACACACACTCACAAACAAACAAACACACAAACAGGGGCGAAAGCATAACCTCCTTCCAACTTCGTTGGCGGAGGTAAAAATCAGCAATAAAAGAAAGAAATATTCTCAGTTTTATTTTATGATTTTTTAAAACTCACTCACGTTTCAGAAATAATAATATTTTTAATATCGTTCATAAACACTCATTTGGATGCTAATTATCATCGTATGTGATTACTAATTTTTTTTTAAGATTATTAGAATTAGAATTTCCAACGAAATGTTATTTCCAGATTTATATGGATGGGAATACAAGCTAAAGGGGTTATGTGGCGGTAAAGTAATTTATAGACAAGGACAATTTCTGTCTGAGGGTACACTAAGTTTTGAATCTTTATATTTTTCATAGAAGAGTGAGGGAAACATATCTCTTAGACTTGGAAGTGAAATGAAAATCACTGATAGAGTACGTGCATTTGTCGTATTTTATTATTATTATTATTATTATTATTATTATTATTATTATTATTATTATTATTATTATTGGTGGTGTTGATGTTGTTGTTGTTGTTGTTGTTGTTGTGATTTTCTAAGCTACAACCCTAGTTGAAAAAAGCAGGCTCATGCTATAAGCCCGACGGCTCCAACAGAGAAAATAGTCCTGCGAGGAAAGCAAAATAAGGAAACTACATGAAAAGTAATAAACAATTAAAATATTTCAAGGAACAGTAACAGTATTAAAATAAATCGTTCATATATAAATAGAAATGAACTGTCATATAATTCCAACATGTTCGAGGCACGTCGCCACAGCTAGGAATTCCATCCTGACACCAACGTCTTGCAAAAATGCAACCACACACGCGCGCATTTGCATTGCCTTGCCTTTGCTTACGCTGAATATGCATAAGGATGAATATGTATGGTTATGCATATCCTTGGGAATAATGCTTTTGGTGGTCGTGAATGGTCTTGCGGTGTGACGCGAATTCTGGTTGGTAACGGAGGAGGAGAGATGTAATTGAATATCTGAGAAGGATTTTTATATTATTACGCAATGCGTATGTCTTTGGTTGTCTAGTTGTTAAGTTTGGTGCTTCTGATTCCTGCGTTTTTATAAGGATTTTTATATTATTACGCAATGCGTATGTCTTTGGTTGTCTTATTGTTAAGTTTAGTGCTTCTGATTCCTGCGTTTTTATAAGAAGGATTTTTATGTTATTACGCAATGCGTATGTCTTTGGTTGTCTAATTGTTAAGTTTAGTGCTTCTGATTCCTGTGTTTTTATAAGAAGGATTTTTATATTATTACGCAATGCGTATGTCTTTGGTTGTCTTATTGTTAAGTTTAGTGCTTCTGATTCCTGTGTTTTTATGAGAAGGATTTTTATATTATTACGCAATGCGTATGTCTTTGGTTGTCTAATTGTTAAGTTTAGTGCTTCTGATTCCTGTGTTTTTATAAGAAGGATTTTTATATTATTACGCAATGCGTATGTCTTTGGTTGTCTTATTGTTAAGTTTAGTGCTTCTGATTCCTGTGTTTTTATGAGAAGGATTTTTATATTATTACGCAATGCGTATGTCTTTGGTTGTCTTATTGTTAAGTTTAGTGCTTCTGATTCCTGTGTTTTTATGAGAAGGATTTTTATATTATTACGCAATGCGTATGTCTTTGGTTGTCTAATTGTTAAGTTTAGTGCTTCTGATTCCTGTGTTTTTATAAGAAGGATTTTTATATTATTACGCAATGCGTATGTCTTTTGTTGTCTAATTGTTAAGTTTAGTGCTTCTGATTCTTGCGTTTTTATAAGAAGGGTTTTTATGTTATTACGCAATGCGTATGTCTTTGGTTGTCTTATTGTTAAGTTTAGTGCTTCTGATTCCTGCGTTTTTATAAGAAGGATGTTTATGTTATTACGCAATGCGTATGTCTTTGGTTGTCTTATTGTTAAGTTTAGTGCTTCTGATTCCTGCGTTTTTATGAGAAGGATTTTTATATTACGCAATGCGTAAATCTTTGGTTGTCTTATTGTTAAGTTTAGTGCTTCTGATTCCTGTGTTTTTATAAGAAGGATTTTTATATTATTACGCAATGCGTATGTCTTTGGTTGTCTAATTGTTAAGTTTGGTGCTTCTGATTCCTGTGTTTTTATGAGAAGGATTTTCATATTATTACGCAATGCGTATGTCTTTGGTTGTCTAATTGTTAAGTTTAGCGCTTCTGATTCCTGCGTTTTTATGAGAAGGATTTTTATATTATTACGCAATGCGTATGTCTTTGGTTGTCTAATTGTTAAGTTTGGTGCTTCTGATTCCTGTGTTTTTATGAGAAGGATTTTCATATTATTACGCAATGCGTATGTCTTTGGTTGTCTAATTGTTAAGTTTAGTGCTTCTGATTCCTGCGTTTTTATAAGAAGGATTTTTATATTACGCAATGCGTATGTGTTTGGTTGTCTTATTGTTAAGTTTAGTGCTTCTGATTCCTGTGTTTTTATAAGAAGGATTTTTATATTATTACGCAATGCGTATGTCTTTGATTGTCTATTCGGTAAGTTTAGTGATTCTGATTCCTGTATTTTTATGAGAAGGATTTTTATATTATTACGCAATGCGTATGTCTTTGGTTGTCTAATTGTTAAGTTTAGTGCTTCTGATTCCTGCGTTTTTATAAGAAGGATTTTGATATTATTACGCAATGCGTATGTCTTTGGTTGTCTAATTGTTAAGTTTAGTGCTTCTGATTCCTGCGTTTTTATAAGAAGGATTTTGATATTATTACGCAATGCGTATGTCTTTGGTTGTCTAATTGTTAAGTTTAGTGCTTCTGATTCCTGCGTTTTTATAAGAAGGATTTTGATATTATTACGCAATGCGTATGTCTTTGGTTGTCTAATTGTTAAGTTTAGTGCTTCTGATTCCTGTGTTTTTATGAGAAGGATTTTTATATTATTACGCAATGCGTATGTCTTTGGTTGTCTAATTGTTAAGTTTAGTGCTTCTGATTCCTGTGTTTTTATAAGAAGGATTTTTATATTACGCGTTGCGTATGTCTTTGGTTGTCTAATTGTTAAGTTTAGTGCTTTTGATTCCTGTGTTTTTATGAGAAGGATTTTTATATTATTACGCAATGCGTATGTCTTTGGTTGTCTAATTGTTAAGTTTAGTGCTTCTGATTCCTGTGTTTTTATAAGAAGGATTTTTATATTATTACGCAATGCGTATGTCTTTGGTTGGCTTATTGTTAAGTTTAGTGCTTCTGATTCCTGTGTTTTTATAAGAAGGATTTTTATATTATTACGCAATGCGTATGTCTTTGGTTGTCTAATTGTTAAGTTTAGTGCTTCTGATTCCTGCGTTTTTATAAGAAGGATTTTTATATTATTACGCAATGCGTATGTCTTTGGTTGTCTAATTGTTAAGTTTAGTGCTTCTGATTCCTGCGTTTTTATAAGAAGGATTTTTATATTATTACGCAATGCGTATGTCTTTGGTTGTCTAATTGTTAAGTTTAGTGCTTCTGATTCCTGCGTTTTTATAAGAAGGATTTTTATATTATTACGCAATGCGTATGTCTTTGGTTGTCTAATTGTTAAGTTTAGTGCTTCTGATTCCTGCGTTTTTATAAGAAGGATTTTTATATTACGCGTTGCGTATGTCTTTGGTTGTCTAATTGTTAAGTTTAGTGCTTCTGATTCCTGCGTTTTTATAAGAAGGATTTTTATATTACGCGTTGCGTATGTCTTTGGTTGTCTAATTGTTAAGTTTAATGCTTTTGATTCCTGCGTTTTTATGAGAAGGATTTTTATATTACGCGTTGCGTATGTCTTTGGTTGTCTAATTGTTAAGTTTAGTGCTTCTGATTCCTGCGTTTTTATAAGAAGGATTTTTATATTACGCGTTGCGTATGTCTTTGGTTGTCTAATTGTTAAGTTTAGTGCTTCTGATTCCTGCGTTTTTATAAGAAGGATTTTTATATTACGCGTTGCGTATGTCTTTGGTTGTCTAATTGTTAAGTTTAGTGCTTCTGATTCCTGCGTTTTTATAAGAAGGATTTTTATATTACGCGTTGCGTATGTCTTTGGTTGTCTAATTGTTAAGTTTAGTGCTTCTGATTCCTGCGTTTTTATAAGAAGGATTTTTATATTACGCGTTGCGTATGTCTTTGGTTGTCTAATTGTTAAGTTTAGTGCTTCTGATTCCTGCGTTTTTATAAGAAGGATTTTTATATTACGCGTTGCGTATGTCTTTGGTTGTCTAATTGTTAAGTTTAGTGCTTTTGATTCCTGTGTTTTTATGAGAAGGATTTTTATATTATTACGCAATGCGTATGTCTTTGGTTGTCTTATTGTTAAGTTTAGTGCTTCTGATTCCTGTGTTTTTATAAGAAGGATTTTTATATTATTACGCAATGCGTATGTCTTTGGTTGTCTAATTGTTAAGTTTAGTGCTTCTGATTCCTGCGTTTTTATAAGAAGGACTTTTATATTACGCGTTGCGTATGTCTTTGGTTGTCTTATTGTTAAGTTTAGTGCTTCTGATTCCTGTGTTTTTACAAGAAGAATTTCTATATTATTACGCAATGCGTATGTCTTTGGTTGTCTAATTGTTAAGTTTAGTGCTTCTGATTCCTGTGTTTTTATAAGGATTTTTATATTATTACGCAATGCGTATGTCTTTGGTTGTCTAATTGTTAAGTTTAGTGCTTCTGATTCCTGCGTTTTTATAAGAAGGATTTTTATATTACGCGTTGCGTATGTCTTTGGTTGTCTAATTGTTAAGTTTAGTGCTTCTGATTCCTGCGTTTTTATAAGAAGGATTTTTATATTACGCGTTGCGTATGTCTTTGGTTGTCTTATTGTTAAGTTTAGTGCTTCTGATTCCTGCGTTTTTATAAGAAGGATTTTTATATTACGCGTTGCGTATGTCTTTGGTTGTCTTATTGTTAAGTTTAGTGCTTCTGATTCCTGCGTTTTTATAAGAAGGATTTTTATATTACGCGTTGCGTATGTCTTTGGTTGTCTAATTGTTAAGTTTAGTGCTTCTGATTCCTGCGTTTTTATAAGAAGGATTTTTATATTACGCGTTGCGTATGTCTTTGGTTGTCTAATTGTTAAGTTTAATGCTTCTGATTCCTGTGTTTTTATAAGGATTTTGATATTATTACGCAATGCGTATGTCTTTGGTTGTCTAATTGTTAAGTTTAGTGCTTCTGATTCCTGTGTTTTTATAAGGATTTTGATATTATTACGCAATGCGTATGTCTTTGGTTGTCTAATTGTTAAGTTTAGTGCTTCTGATTCCTGCGTTTTTATAAGAAGGATTTTTATATTACGCGTTGCGTATGTCTTTGGTTGTCTTATTGTTAAGTTTAGTGCTTCTGATTCCTGCGTTTTTATAGGAAGGATTTTTATATTACGCGTTGCGTATGTCTTTGGTTGTCTAATTGTTAAGTTTAGTGCTTCTGATTCCTGTGTTTTTATAAGGATTTTGATATTATTACGCAATGCGTATGTCTTTGGTTGTCTAATTGTTAAGTTTAATGCTTCTGATTCCTGTGTTTTTATAAGGATTTTGATATTATTACGCAATGCGTATGTCTTTGGTTGTCTAATTGTTAAGTTTAGTGCTTCTGATTCCTGCGTTTTTATAAGAAGGATTTTTATATTACGCGTTGCGTATGTCTTTGGTTGTCTTATTGTTAAGTTTAGTGCTTCTGATTCCTGCGTTTTTATAAGAAGGATTTTTATATTACGCGTTGCGTATGTCTTTGGTTGTCTTATTGTTAAGTTTAGTGCTTCTGATTCCTGTGTTTTTATAAGAAGGATTTTTATATTACGCGTTGCGTATGTCTTTGGTTGTCTAATTGTTAAGTTTAGTGCTTCTGATTCCTGCGTTTTTATAAGAAGGATTTTTATATTACGCGTTGCGTATGTCTTTGGTTGTCTAATTGTTAAGTTTAATGCTTCTGATTCCTGTGTTTTTATAAGGATTTTTATATTATTACGCAATGCGTATGTCTTTGGTTGTCTAATTGTTAAGTTTAGTGCTTCTGATTCCTGCGTTTTTATAAGAAGGATTTTTATATTATTACGCAATGCGTATGTCTTTGGTTGTCTAATTGTTAAGTTTAGTGCTTCTGATTCCTGTGTTTTTATAAGGATTTTGATATTATTACGCAATGCGTATGTCTTTGGTTGTCTAATTGTTAAGTTTAGTGCTTCTGATTCCTGTGTTTTTATAAGGATTTTGATATTATTACGCAATGCGTATGTCTTTGGTTGTCTAATTGTTAAGTTTAATGCTTCTGATTCCTGTGTTTTTATAAGGATTTTGATATTATTACGCAATGCGTATGTCTTTGGTTGTCTAATTGTTAAGTTTAGTGCTTCTGATTCCTGTGTTTTTATAAGAAGGACTTTTATATTACGCGTTGCGTATGTCTTTGGTTGTCTTATTGTTAAGTTTAGTGCTTCTGATTCCTGTGTTTTTACAAGAAGAATTTCTATATTATTACGCAATGCGTATGTCTTTGGTTGTCTAATTGTTAAGTTTAGTGCTTCTGATTCCTGTGTTTTTATAAGGATTTTTATATTATTACGCAATGCGTATGTCTTTGGTTGTCTAATTGTTAAGTTTAGTGCTTCTGATTCCTGCGTTTTTATAAGAAGGATTTTTATATTATTACGCAATGCGTATGTCTTTGGTTGTCTAATTGTTAAGTTTAGTGCTTCTGATTCCTGCGTTTTTATAAGAAGGATTTTGATATTATTACGCAATGCGTATGTCTTTGGTTGTCTAATTGTTAAGTTTAGTGCTTCTGATTCCTGCGTTTTTATAAGAAGGATTTTGATATTATTACGCAATGCGTATGTCTTTGGTTGTCTAATTGTTAAGTTTAGTGCTTCTGATTCCTGCGTTTTTATAAGAAGGATTTTGATATTATTACGCAATGCGTATGTCTTTGGTTGTCTAATTGTTAAGTTTAGTGCTTCTGATTCCTGCGTTTTTATAAGAAGGATTTTGATATTATTACGCAATGCGTATGTCTTTGGTTGTCTAATTGTTAAGTTTAGTGCTTCTGATTCCTGCGTTTTTATAAGAAGGATTTTGATATTATTACGCAATGCGTATGTCTTTGGTTGTCTAATTGTTAAGTTTAGTGCTTCTGATTCCTGTGTTTTTATAAGGATTTTGATATTATTACGCAATGCGTATGTCTTTGGTTGTCTAATTGTTAAGTTTAGTGCTTCTGATTCCTGTGTTTTTATAAGGATTTTGATATTATTACGCAATGCGTATGTCTTTGGTTGTCTAATTGTTAAGTTTAGTGCTTCTGATTCCTGTGTTTTTATAAGAAGGATTTTTATATTACGCGTTGCGTATGTCTTTGGTTGTCTTATTGTTAAGTTTAGTGCTTCTGATTCCTGTGTTTTTACAAGAAGAATTTCTATATTATTACGCAATGCGTATGTCTTTGGTTGTCTAATTGTTAAGTTTAGTGCTTCTGATTCCTGCGTTTTTATAAGAAGGATTTTTATATTATTACGCAATGCGTATGTCTTTGGTTGTCTAATTGTTAAGTTTAGTGCTTCTGATTCCTGTGTTTTTATAAGGATTTTGATATTATTACGCAATGCGTATGTCTTTGGTTGTCTAATTGTTAAGTTTAGTGCTTCTGATTCCTGTGTTTTTATAAGGATTTTGATATTATTACGCAATGCGTATGTCTTTGGTTGTCTAATTGTTAAGTTTAGTGCTTCTGATTCCTGCGTTTTTATAAGAAGGATTTTTATATTATTACGCAATGCGTATGTCTTTGGTTGTAGTGCCTCTGATTCCTGCGTTTTTATAAGAAGGATTTTTATATTATTACGCAATGCGTATGTCTTTTGTTGTCTAATTGTTAAGTTTAGTGCTTCTGATTCCTGTGTTTTTATAAGAAGGATTTTTATATTATTACGCAATGCGTATGTCTTTGGTTGTCTTATTGTTAAGTTTAGTGCTTCTGATTCCTGCGTTTTTATAAGAAGGATTTTTATATTATTACGCAATGCGTATGTCTTTGGTTGTCTTATTGTTAAGTTTAGTGCTTCTGATTCCTGCGTTTTTATAAGAAGGATTTTTATATTATTACGCAATGCGTATGTCTTTGGTTGTCTAATTGTTAAGTTTAGTGCTTCTGATTCCTGCGTTTTTATAAGAAGGATTTTTATATTATTACGCAATGCGTATGTCTTTGGTTGTCTAATTGTTAAGTTTAGTGCTTCTGATTCCTGTGTTTTTATAAGAAGGATTTTTATATTACGCGTTGCGTATGTCTTTGGTTGTCTTATTGTTAAGTTTAGTGATTCTGATTCCTGTGTTTTTATAAGAAGGATTTTTATATTACGCGTTGCGTATGTCTTTGGTTGTCTAATTGTTAAGTTTAGTGCTTCTGATTCCTGTGTTTTTATAAGGATTTTGATATTATTACGCAATGCGTATGTCTTTGGTTGTCTAATTGTTAAGTTTAGTGCTTCTGATTCCTGCGTTTTTATAAGAAGGATTTTTATATTATTACGCAATGCGTATGTCTTTGGTTGTCTAATTGTTAAGTTTAGTGCTTCTGATTCCTGCGTTTTTATAAGAAGGATTTTTATATTATTACGCAGTGCGTATGTCTTTGGTTGTCTAATTGTTTAGTTTAGTGCTTCTGATTCCTGCGTTTTAATAAGAAGGATTTTTATATTATTACGCAGTGCGTATGTCTTTGGTTGTCTAATTGTTGAGTTTAGTGCTTCTGATTCCTGCGTTTTTATAAGAAGGATTTTTATATTATTACGCAGTGCGTATGTCTTTGGTTGTCTAATTGTTAAGTTTAGTGCTTCTGATTCCTGCGTTTTAATAAGAAGGATTTTTATATTATTACGCAGTGCGTATGTCTTTGGTTGTCTAATTGTTAAGTTTAGTGCTTCTGATTCCTGCGTTTTTATAAGAAGGATTTTTATATTATTACGCAGTGCGTATGTCTTTGGTTGTCTAATTGTTAAGTTTAGTGCTTCTGATTCCTGTGTTTTTATAAGAAGGATTTTTATATTACGCGTTGCGTATGTCTTTGGTTGTCTTATTGTTAAGTTTAGTGCTTCTGATTCCTGTGTTTTTACTAGAAGAATTTCTATATTATTACGCAATGCGTATATCTTTGGTTGTCTAATTGTTAAGTTTAGTGCTTCTGATTCCTGTGTTTTTATAAGGATTTTGATATTATTACGCAATGCGTATGTCTTTGGTTGTCTAATTGTTAAGTTTAGTGCTTCTGATTCCTGCGTTTTTATAAGAAGGATTTTTATATTATTACGCAATGCGTATGTCTTTGGTTGTCTAATTGTTAAGTTTAGTGCTTCTGATTCCTGCGTTTTTATAAGAAGGATTTTTATATTATTACGCAATGCGTATGTCTTTGGTTGTCTAATTGTTAAGTTTAGTGCTTCTGATTCCTGTGTTTTTATAAGGATTTTGATATTATTACGCAATGCGTATGTCTTTGGTTGTCTAATTGTTAAGTTTAGTGCTTCTGATTCCTGTGTTTTTATAAGAAGGATTTTTATATTACGCGTTGCGTATGTCTTTGGTTGTCTTATTGTTAAGTTTAGTGCTTCTGATTCCTGTGTTTTTATAAGAAGGATTTTTATATTATTACGCAATGCGTATGTCTTTGGTTGTCTAATTGTTAAGTTTAATGCTTCTGATTCCTGTGTTTTTATAAGGATTTTGATATTATTACGCAATGCGTATGTCTTTGGTTGTCTAATTGTTAAGTTTAGTGCTTCTGATTCCTGTGTTTTTATAAGAAGGATTTTTATATTACGCGTTGCGTATGTCTTTGGTTGTCTTATTGTTAAGTTTAGTGCTTCTGATTCCTGTGTTTTTATAAGAAGGATTTTTATATTATTACGCAATGCGTATGTCTTTGGTTGTCTAATTGTTAAGTTTAGTGCTTCTGATTCCTGTGTTTTTATAAGGATTTTGATATTATTACGCAATGCGTATGTCTTTGGTTGTCTAATTGTTAAGTTTAGTGCTTCTGATTCCTGTTTTTATGAGAAGGATTTTTATATTATTACGCAATGCGTATGTCTTTGGTTGTCTTATTGTTAAGTTTAGTGCTTCTGATTCCTGTGTTTTTATAAGAAGGATTTTTATATTATTACGCAATGCGTATGTCTTTGGTTGTCTAATTGTTAAGTTTAATGCTTCTGATTCCTGTGTTTTTATAAGGATTTTGATATTATTACGCAATGCGTATGTCTTTGGTTGTCTAATTGTTAAGTTTAGTGCTTCTGATTCCTGTGTTTTTATAAGAAGGATTTTTATATTACGCGTTGCGTATGTCTTTGGTTGTCTTATTGTTAAGTTTAGTGCTTCTGATTCCTGTGTTTTTATAAGAAGGATTTTTATATTATTACGCAATGCGTATGTCTTTGGTTGTCTAATTGTTAAGTTTAATGCTTCTGATTCCTGTGTTTTTATAAGAAGGATTTTTATATTACGCGTTGCGTATGTCTTTGGTTGTCTTATTGTTAAGTTTAGTGCTTCTGTTTCCTGTGTTTTTATAAGGATTTTGATATTATTACGCAATGCGTATGTCTTTGGTTGTCTAATTGTTAAGTTTAGTGCTTCTGATTCCTGTGTTTTTATAAGAAGGATTTTTATATTACGCGTTGCGTATGTCTTTGGTTGTCTAATTGTTAAGTTTAATGCTTCTGATTCCTGTGTTTTTATAAGGATTTTGATATTATTACGCAATGCGTATGTCTTTGGTTGTCTAATTGTTAAGTTTAGTGCTTCTGATTCCTGTGTTTTTATAAGAAGGATTTTTATATTACGCGTTGCGTATGTCTTTGGTTGTCTTATTGTTAAGTTTAGTGCTTCTGTTTCCTGTGTTTTTATAAGGATTTTGATATTATTACGCAATGCGTATGTCTTTGGTTGTCTAATTGTTAAGTTTAGTGCTTCTGATTCCTTTGTTTTTATAAGAAGGATTTTTATATTACGCGTTGCGTATGTCTTTGGTTGTCTAATTGTTAAGTTTAATGCTTCTGATTCCTGTGTTTTTATAAGGATTTTGATATTATTACGCAATGCGTATGTCTTTGGTTGTCTAATTGTTAAGTTTAGTGCTTCTGATTCCTGTGTTTTTATAAGAAGGATTTTTATATTATTACGCAATGCGTATGTCTTTGGTTGTCTAATCGTTAAGTTTAGTGCTTCTGATTCCTGTGTTTTTATAAGAAGGATTTTTATATTACGCGTTGCGTATGTCTTTGGTTGTCTAATTGTTAAGTTTAGTGCTTCTGATTCCTGTGTTTTTATAAGAAGGATTTTTATATTACGCGTTGCGTATGTCTTTGGTTGTCTAATTGTTAAGTTTAGTGCTTCTGATTCCTGTGTTTTTATAAGGATTTTTATGTTATTACGCAATGCGTATGTCTTTGGTTGTCTTATTGTTAAGTTTAGTGCTTCTGATTCCTGTGTTTTTACAAGAAGAATTTCTATATTATTACGCAATGCGTATGTCTTTGGTTGTCTAATTGTTAAGTTTAGTGCTTCTGATTCCTGCGTTTTTATAAGAAGGATTTTTATATTATTACGCAATGCGTATGTCTTTGGTTGTCTAATTGTTAAGTTTAGTGCTTCTGATTCCTGCGTTTTTATAAGAAGGATTTTTATATTATTACGCATTGCGTATGTCTTTGGTTGTCTAATTGTTAAGTTTAGTGCTTCTGATTCCTGTGTTTTTATAAGGATTTTTATGTTATTACGCAATGCGTATGTCTTTGGTTGTCTTATTGTTAAGTTTAGTGCTTCTGATTCTTGTGTTTTTATAAGAAGAATTTTTATATTACGCAATGCCTATGTCTTTGGTTGTCTAATTGTTAAGTTTAGTGCTTCTGATTCCTGTGTTTTTATAAGAAGGTTTTTTATATTATTACGCAATGCGTAAGTCTTTGGTTGTCTAATCGTTAAGTTTGGTGCTTCTGATTCCTGTGTTTTTATAAGGATTTTTATATCATTACGCAATGCGTATGTCTTTGGTTGTCTTATTGTTAAGTTTAGTGCTTCTGATTCCTGTGTTTATATAAGGATTTTTATATTAGTACGCAATGCGTATGTCTTTGCTTGTCTAATCGTTTAGTGCTACTGATTCCTGTTTTTTTTTTTAGATGTTTACAAATGGGAATATCACTGCTTGAAAGGTTATAAAATTATGCAATAAGGAGAATGGCAGGCGTAGTAAAGATTACAAAGATGAAAAGTGTTACGACTGAGATGGTGTGGACACGTGTTGAGGATGACTGGTGGGGAGGAAGTGGGCTTGGGAGGAACACATTAGGGAGAGTAGATCGAGAGGGAGGCAGAGAATTAGATGGCGAGATAATGCGAAAGATTATATGGAGAGAAGAGGTTTAGTAGAAGAGGATGCCTTTGATAGAAGGCATTGGAGAGGGCGCATCAGGCAACCGACCCCTTAATGTGTGGATAACGGTGGGAAAAAAGATATGATTTTGCAAATATTTCATGAGTACTTTTTAACATGATCCAATTTTTAAATAAAAAATTCTTATATGCATTGCATAGTAGACGAATATTTTGTTATCTATAAAAATATACATTCCCCATAACAATTGAATCAAAACACACACACACACACACATACACACACACATTCTTACTCGAACTATAATTACTTGGGTCGTAATCCGAAAGATGAGAGAAAGGAAATCCTGAACTGTTCGGAGGATAGTTTTTCCCT
>NC_090766.1:20379804-20382226 GCF_036898095.1 Palaemon carinicauda
CACGAGTTTTAGATAATCCTTAATTATTAATAAGATAAATAACGGTTTTTAGTGATAAGATTATCATAAAGGTTTAAAGGTCGCTCATAAATGGCAGAGGCAAGGGACAGTGACATTGCCCTAGCAATCAGGACAATGCCCTAGAGACTGACCATATATTATATGATCAGCGCCCAAGCCTCCTCTCCACCCAAGCTAGGACCAAGAGAACCAGCAATGGCTGCTGATAATTTAGCAGATAGACTTATTGGATCCCCCAAACCCCCCAACCTTAGCTCACAAGGATGGTAAGGTTGCAGACACTAATGGCACTAACGAGTCTGAGCGGGACTCGAACCACCGACTGGCAAACACACGTTTCATGTTTACCAAGCACCTATAACGGTGAGATGAGTTGATGTAGATTCCAAGTATAATATCCTAAATTAGATTGGATTAAATACAGCAGAGTCTGAATCAACTCCTATCTCAGTTTACCCTTATTTCTCTTAGGTGCTAAGGTTCGAATCCTGGGCTGAGAGAAGTAGTTATTTTAAAAGGATTTCCGAATGGTGAATTTAATATCAAAAGTTATTTGTGGCCTAATTTAACATCATACGAGTTAGCGATAAAGTTAACATACTTATTTATGCATATACTGCATGTGTATATATGAATATGAAAGTGTGGGTTTTATATATATAAGTATATATGCATATATATTTCATATATATACGTAATATTTGTACATAAATATTTTTATTCATTCCCACGTAAATATGTATGTGTTCATATATATATATATATATATATATATATATATATATATATATATATATATATATATATATATATATATATATATATATATATGTATATATATATTATATATATAGATATATATATATATATATATATATATATATATATATATATATATATATATATATGTGTGTGTGGTGTGTGTGGTGTGTGTGTTTGTGTGTGTGATTTCCTGACGGAAAATATTTGCATTTAGGATTTTACTATGTGTTTGCGTTTCAACGACTTCATCAGAAATAATCTACGTATGCAAGAGATGTTTCTAGAAAATTACATCAAAGCTTTGTTGCTTTTAACTTAATAAAAAATTCCAAAGCAGTGTTTAAGCAAATTTCATATAAGCTGATTATAATTCAATACAAAGACTTACAAAACAGATGTGCTGTAACGAAGTTATTCAATTTTATTTTAATTTTATATATGGAAATGTTTTAAAACATCAAAACAATATTTAGCATACGGGAAATGAAACGAAATTGATAAAAATGAAAAATAAAATTACGATCATAAGAGGAAATGAAACAAAATTAATAAAAATGAAAAATAAAATTACGACCATAAGAGGAAATGAAACAAAATTGATATGAATGAAAAATAAATTACGATCATAAGAGGAAATGAAACAAAATTGATAAAAATGAAAAATAAAATACGATCATAAGAGGAAATGAAACGAAATTGATAAAAATGAAAAATAAAATTACGATCATAAGAGGAAATGAACAAAATTAATAAAAATGAAAAATAAAATTACGACCATAAGAGGAAATGAAACAAAATTGATATGAATGAAAAATAAAATTACGATCATAAGAGGAAATGAAACAAAATTGATAAAAATGAAAAATAAAATTACGATTCATAAGAGGAAATGAAACGAAATTGATAAAAATGAAAAATAAATTACGATCATAAGAGGAAATGAAACAAAATTAATAAAAATGAAAAATAAAATTACGACCATAAGAGGAAATGAAACAAAATTGATATGAATGAAAAATAAAATTACGATCATAAGAGGAAATGAAACAAAATTGATAAAAATGAAAAATAAAATTACGATCATAAGAGGAAATGAAACTAAATTGATAAAAATTGAAAAATAAAATTACGATCATAAGAGGAAATGAAACAAAATTGATAAAAATGAAAAATAAAATTACGATCATAAGAGGAAATGAAACAAAATTGATAAAAATGAAAAATAAAATTACGATCATAAGAGGAAATGAAACCAAATTGATAAAAAATGAAAATAAAATTACGATCATAAGAGGAAATGAAACAAAATTGATAAAAATGAAAAATAAAATTACGATCATAAGAGGAAATGAAACAAAATTGATAAAAATGAAAAATAAAATTACGATCATAAGAGGAAATGAAACAAAATTGATAAAAATGAAAAATGAAAAATAAAATTACGATCATATTAAGAATTGCAAGAATGCAAATGAATTTCAGATTGGTACATGATGGACAGTTAAGAAATAAAACCATTAATATCTGTTCTTACTTGACAATCCATAACATAAACGTAATCCTCCAGTCTTTCTTTTTTCTTTTCTATCAATATTGACAAATTCCTCATAATATATGTTAATGAACCTAAGTGGGCAAA
>NC_090766.1:20395226-20397726 GCF_036898095.1 Palaemon carinicauda
AAGCGGGAGGGAGGATAAGAAGATGAGGAACAGATGGAGGATTAGGGAGGGGGTAGGGAGATGGGGAAGAGGGGGAGAAGGAAAAGAAGTGTGTAGGAAGATGAAGAGAATGATAAAAAATACAGCTGCATTCTCCATGTACCCAGATGTAGCGGCAATTCATGCTTCGGCCTTCGCCCCCAAAAATAAAATAAACTTCCGGAACATTTTTTTTTTTTTTTTTTTTTGAATAAATGCTAAGGACATTCTTCCTTGGCCAAGGAAACTGAACGACGCCTCACACAAACTTGCAGACGTCAGCGAAACGACACAAAATAAAAATAGGCAAAAGAACAGTTGTCTCGAGAAGTCTGGGATTTTATTCTCCAAGGTTATATTCTTTTAATTCTTTAATTTATAACTCGTCTCTTTATAAGTGGTGATTCAGAAAACTCACTAGGGAGATTAGAATTTCACTTTCCAAAGGCGAATGAAATGAAAAATCAAGTTTGGTGGTATTTGTGTTGGATATGAATTTGTATGGATTATAATAATAATAATAATAATAATAATAATAATAATAATAATAATAATAATAATAATATTTATAGTTACTGGCGGCTTGCAAAAAAAAATTAAAGCTATTGAAAAAACTTTATTAAAAAATTAATGCGACTGATGCCGAAGAAATCTTCAATGATATAACAACAGCAACAACAACAACAACAACAATAATAATAATAATAATAATAATAATAATAATAATAATAATAATAATAATAATAATAATAATGATGATATTTATAATAATAAAGTTACTGGCAGCATGCAAAAAATAAAGCTATTGAAAAACTTTATTAAAAAATTAATGCCACTGATGCCGAAGAAATCTTCAATGACATAATAATAATAATAATAATAATAATAATAATAATAATAATAATAATAATAATAATAATAATAATAAACGAGGGTAAAATTACACGTACACAAGAAAATTTATTTCCCACGAAATAACTATACAGTATATCAAAACATAATGTTCTATTTTGCTCCCCATTCTCACCAAGAGTAATGACAATAGTCTACGGGTTATAAACATTACAGTTGGAGTTGCTGTCGTTAACCTCTTTCACTGCTGGCCACAGTATTAAAATATGCAGGATATCTCTTGGTCCTTACTCAGGGTGGTATATAATGCCTGTTGATTCATGACTTGTAGTTTCGACTCTCTCTTATATAAGTGTGGTTAAATTAGCAATGTTAATAATAATGAGAAAAATTATATCATTCAGAAATGCTAATATATCAAGATTAATGCTTTCACGTCTTGTAGTTTCGACTCTCTCTTATATAAGTGTGGTTAAAATTAGCAATGTTAATAATAATGAGAAAATGGATATCATTCAGAATTGCTGTGATGAAGATGAATGCTTTCGTGTCAATAAAAATTTATTTAAATTGAAAATTTTGATGAAAAAACTCGTCTCAAAATGGAAAACTTTTATGAAAAAAAAAAAACACTCGAGTTCTCAAAACCGTAAAATTAATGCTACATCCATTTCATATTTTCATTCCTTCAAAATAAGGGATTATTTTTTCATCCTGGACAAAAGAAAAAGGGAGAAAAAACTCAAGTCTCTCTCTTTCTCTCTTCCTAACCACAATATTTTTTTGTTCTACAAAAAATAACAGTTCTTTTATTGTCTAAACACAAAATATTTTTACAACTTCCGCACGACTTGCTTTGTTATTTTGCTTAGAAGACATATACCAATTATCTTTCCAGTGGAAAAGTTTTATATAACGACGTTGAATTCATTACATATTGTTATAAATCAATAAACATAAGAAATATATTCAATAATATTGTGTTCATTATCATATTTTCATAGATCAATGAAAATTACCTTCCGAACTAAATTACTAATAAAAAAATGATGAAAAGCCAAAGTAAAATGAAAATAAAATAATTGCAACAAAATCAATCTAACTACTTGAACAAGGAGCAATAACATAGGACACTAAATAATGGTCTAATAAAAAATTAATGATTAAAAAAGGACAAGTAACAACTACTAAGAGCAGCGACAGTGCTGATTAACTCAGGAAGCAGTAAAGGATGATGATTGCCCAGGACAAAGGGGTGATAGCATAAGTTAGTGTACACCAGAGAGCAGTAGAGAATAAGTACTCCTCAACTCGAAAGAAGGGGGGGGGGGAGGTAGAAAAAGTAAGCATGAACCAAAGAACAGATAGCTATAGTTATCATAAACCAAGGAGCAGTAGACAATGATGACTTCTCTGCACAAAGGGGTGGTAACAAAGGTTATCGTAAACCGAAGTGCAGTAGACAATGATGAATTCTCTGCAAAAAGGGGTGCTAGCAATAACTATCGTAAAAGAAAGTGCAGTAGACACTTCTCTGCACAAAGGGGTCGTAGAAAATGTTATCGTAAACCAAAGTGCAGTAGACAATGATGACTACTCTGCACAATGGGGTGGTAGAAAAAGTTATCGT
>NC_090766.1:20412726-20422726 GCF_036898095.1 Palaemon carinicauda
CAGCTATAAGCTTGGACATCGTTGTCACAGTCCTCGAACTTGGTCCATATGTGAGTGTATGAAAATCCACGCCAATTAATACATGTTAAGGTCAAAGGTCAAAGTCAAGGTCGAGAAATAAGCTGCAAAGGCGGAGGCCTGTGCTCTACTGAGTGTCCCACAGTTGTGTAGGATTTACTAAAAACATAACGTAGGGGGTTCCACTTTCCGGTTTCCGGGAAACGATATGAAACAAGGAACATAACTTGACCTATGAATTTGTAACGTAAGTATAACACCTTCAAAGCTGTATATTGAGGAATAAGTGATAATTGTTCATAATCAACTAAACACAGAACTCAGAGAATTCCACTTTCCAATGTAGTGAAACCGTGAACAGACAGCTTGACCTATGAATTTGTGACGTTAATATAACACCTTGAAAGTTATAAAATCCTGCCCAGCATAACTAATGACGTCATAAATCTAATCTTCACCATGTCAGTTTCAGAAATCAGAAAATATCGTTTATTTTATTTTGATTGATAGAATGAATTACGATCCAGTCCAAATATATTCTTCGCCCGGTGTGTGACAGCTGCTATTATGTTGAGGCATAAAAAGAAAGTATTGTCTGATGGACGAGAGAGACTTGTCATCAAATGTTGGGGAGATTCTCAGTCTAGCCATCTAATTCGGGTAAATATAGGCCAGACTAGAACTTTATATTTGATGTGGAATCGTGTATTTCCCGTGCCAGAGATGTGAATATCACATTGACTCAAATATGTATATATTAAATAAAAATGTCTTATCCCCCTGTATTATAAAGAGTAATATATACACACACATTTATATACACACACACACACACATATATATATATATATATATATATATATATATATATATATATATATATATATATATACATACATATATATATATATATATATATATATATATATATATATATATATATATATATATATATTTCAAATAAGCCATATATATTAACACATCAAAGTCTGGATTCTCTAAACTTCGGGATCAGAGCCCCAGGCGAAATCACTCAAAGACTATAGTTTCTGTCCGGCCGGGCTTCGAGCCCTGATCCAGGATACTTGTGTGACATTGACCATACCACTCAGACACGCTGAGTGGTATGGTATGGTCAATGCCACACAAGTATCCTGGACCAGGGTTCTATGCCCGGCCGGATAGAAACTATCGTCTTTGAGTGAATTCGCCTGGGGCTCTGATCCCGAGGTTGTTAAGAGAATCCAGACTTTAATGTGTTAATATATATAGTGCTTATTTGAAATATGAAAAACACGTTTAAATGTGCAAAATTTATCATATATATATATATATATATATATATATATATATATATATATATATATATTTCTTATCGACCTAACCGCGCCAGGATTCTCGCTACTGGGAGAAAGGACGCTGGTAACTGGTACAACACGTGAACATATCCTACCGGGGTCTAAGCGATGACAGGAAAGGCAGTCGATAGGGATTACGGTCTACCGCACACCCAAAGTAAAGTCCTTCAAAACAAGGCAACCGTGCTTACCCCATACAAATGAAGAAAAAGCACGTTAATAGCAGATTATATATATATATATGTATATATATATATATATATATATATATATATATATATATATATATATATATATATATATGTGTGTGTGTGTGTGTATGTGTGCGTGTGTGTATTTGGTTCACGCTCAGCTCTTCCCGTCACTCGGGTGTGGATGAAAGTAGTCATACCCTGATGAGAAGTGGTTACAGGTGCGTTGTGTGTATATCTAACTAAATATTTAGTCGTCATTATTTGACGGTCGAGTATACTAGCATAAAAGAATGACAAAAGAATGGGAAGAGGCGATGAATCCATGGGCCTAAATTGTGAATGAAAGCTATGATACTAAATCCTTATTAATAAATAAATAAATGAATAAATAGGCAAACCAGATATGGGAAGTCTCCCTCAAAGGGCTAAACAGATTCCGTCTCTTTTTTGGATGTTTCTTCCACAAATGTACTCAGACACAACAACCGACTCGAATGAGAAAATGTAATTTTAGAGCAAGATGCAATTTCGTAGGATGCTGTAGATCCTTGTGGTGGCCTATTCGTAACGTCCATGCCTTCCGATCTGCCGGATTGGGGTTCGAGACCCACCCTGACTCGATGGTTTCTTGCAATGTCTACAACCACACCATCCTTGTGGGCTATAAGATAGGGGAAGTTTGAAGGAGCCTATAGGTCTACCTGCTGAGTCATCAGCAGCCAATGCCTGGCCCTCCCTGTTCCTAACTTGGTTGGAGAGGAGGCTAGGATGCTAATCACACGCACAAACACACACATACACACACACACACACACACACACACACATATATATATATATATATATATATATATATATATATATATATATATATATATATATATATATATATATGTGTGTGTGTGTGTGTGTGTGTGTGTGTGTGTGTGTGTGTGTGGCCAGTCTCTACGGCATTATCCTACTGGCTAAGGTATCAATATATATATATATATATATATATATATATATATATATATATATATATATATATATATATATATGTGTGTGTGTGTGTGTGTGTGTGTGTGTGGTGAGTCTCTAAGGCATTGTCCTGCTAGCTAAGGAACTGTCACTGTCCCATGCCTCTGCCATTCATGAACGACCTTTCAACCTTTAAATGAAGAACAACTATGGCTCAGTGTGAAAGAAACAAGGAAGTAATCTTTACTTAAATGGCTAAACCATGAATACCTAAATAGTGTATGAGATGAATTCGCTTGTCTCAGTAGTGGTAATAATATTTTGACTGACGACATATCTAACTTTTCATTATTATTTTGTTATAAGCTCTCGCGATATCATTAGCAATGACGTTGATTAAATCCTCACTATTTTGCTGTCCAGTTGTTTAAAAAATGGTTATGAGCATGAAAATACCAGTTCAATTCTCATTATTAATAATGAGAGATTGATGGCGAGCCTTGCAAAGCTTTTAATATATCATGACAGCAAAACCGATGTATTTTTTTACTCACTATTATTATCGTTCATAATGTGCACTCAACCAAAAAATAAAAACATGGCTTATAATTCTAATGTAGAAAACATTAATCACGAGCCAGGAAATATATTATTCAAAATATTATTTTTGGATGTTCTCTATTTCATGAAAAAGGTTTTTCATAACAATAAAAAAATTAGCAAATTTTACATAATCCTTGAGAGCATTCTATTACAAAAACACAAACTCTCAACCCTTTCCCCCTTCAAAAATAAACACATTTGTACAACGTTTATATGAACATGTACAATGAAACATGCCAACGCCTGTCACAAGGATGCAAAGCTAAGGGAGATTTTAATTATTTCTGCTTGGTGTCGTTTTAACTCGCATTATGTATCGTTTTGAAACAATTACAGCTGAATTTTCAGCCAAAATTAAAAGACCCAGGCTCTTCTCGGTGAAAAAATAATTTTTAGCTTACTGTAGAGATGTTACGACTTCGTTTATGAAACGTGTTCTCTCTCTCTCTCTCTCTCTCTCTCTCTCTCTCTCTCTCTCTCTCTCTCTCTCTCTCTCTCTCTCTCTCTCTCTCTCTCTCTCTCTCTGTGTGTGAACACAGAAGAGTCTGCCCTAGATTCCAATCGGAGGTAGATTAATGATTGTGGGAATTACCCCATATAGCAGGAATTTAGATCAGAGAGGCTATTTAGCCTTGAGATGCAAATTTACCTAAAAAGGTCTGCCTCTATCTACCTGATCATAAAAAGGCTGTTGGCCTCTGTCTGTCTACCTGATCATAAAAAGGCTGTTGTCTTCTGTCTGTTTACCTTATCATAAAATTGCAGTATGCCTGTCTATCTGACCATTTAAAGGAAGTATGCACCTGTCTATCTGATCATAAAACTGCAGTATGCCTTTGTCTCCCTGATCATAAAAATGTATTATGCCTCTGTCTACATGGTTATAAGAATTAAGAGTGACTGTCCACCTGATCATAAAAATGCAATATGCCTCTGGTTACCTGATCATAATACTTCCGTATGCCTCTGTCTCCCTGATCATAAAAATGCAGTATGCCTCTGTCCACATGCTTATAAAAATTAAGTATGACTGTCCACCTGATCATAAAAATGCAATATGTCTGTCTACCTGATCATAAAATGCGATATGCCTCTACTTACCTGATCATAAAAATGAAGTATGCCTTTGTCTACCCGATCGTAATGTAACAAATTATGAAAAAAAATGTGATATCAAAATGCGAAAAAATAATTGTATAATTAAATCATCAAAGCCAAATATAATGAAAATTTCGTATCTTCTATATGTAAGTGCTAAAATTTCATTGTAGTATTTAAATATCCATTTGCCATGCTTATCAAGGATGTTAATATAACATGACAGCACTGAAACTCTATAAAACAGGATTAAATTATAACATTAAATAAATTACATTTTGAATGTCTAATACAAAATGCTACGAATAACACTGAACACACGAGACAGTAATAATTGCAATTTATATTTCCAATGTTAAATATTGTCATTCTGGGTCGTGACCTCGATTTCAACAAAAGAACTTTTCTTTCCTCCGATGATGCTCATATCAACATCCCTGCGCCATCTAGTGAGCATTTTCTTCATCTTATCTGTTGCTCATATTAACTGTATCTTCACTAAGGTTATCATATGTTAAAGGTAGGTCATGAATGGCAGAGCCAAGGGACAGTGATAATGCCCTTGCTAGCAGGACAATGCTCTAGAGACTGACCATATATAATGTACATATGATCAGCGCCCAAGACCCCTCTCTACTCAAGCTAAGACCAGGGAGGTCCAGACAATGGCTGCTGATGACTAAGCAGGTAGATCTCTTAGATCTCTTGGCTCCATCAAACACCATATCCTTAGGTCACAAGGATGGTGAGGTTGCAGACGCTACAAGAAATTTTCGAGATTGAGCGGGACTCGAACCCCAGTCAGGCGATCGCTAGGTGTGGCCACCATAACCCCTTTATTTGCTTACATGGTTACGTAATGCTTATTCACCGCCCTGTGCACTCTTGTCGCAGTCGAAAATAAAATAAAAACATACAATGCCATTACATACTTGAATAATAGAAATAAAATACAATGGCGCCATAGCCTCCACATTCTCCGAAGATAAAAAAAGAATTAATATCGACAAGCAGTAAATGCATTAAAGCTCCGATAAAGGATCTAATGTAACACCACCAAGTGGGGCGTCATATCTAGCATTTCAAATAACTGTTGTGGCTCAGGGCAATAAATTTAACGCAATAAATTTACTTCATTGTTGCATGTAATACCGAAACTACTGCACATAGCCTCAGACGAATCAATTGCCCTGTATTATACCATAAATAAAATAACTTACACCAGAGACATTAAATATAAATGATCCTAAAAATTATTGATGTTCAAAAGCAAATGATGTTATTTTTCTAAGTCGTCGGGAGAGATACTATAGCTTCCGAATGTGACGTTAACAAAATGTGCTGTATAATCTGACACACCGGACGATGTTATTTGACACGTGTTGCTTGAGGTAGAGGGGAGGGGGGGGGGGGGAGTGGTCGGCCTGATTGTTAGTAGTGGAGGCTTTACTGTGACCTTGAATGGGATTATACGTTCAAACCTTCAAAACTTAATAAACAAGAGTTTCTGTTAAAAGATTTTCTAATTTGTCAAGTGTACGTAATTGAGTGGCGTATAAAACCCTTAGCCAACAACAACGGGAACAATAGAGATGCGTAATTGTATGCGAAAATTACATTACCAGCAACCCCCCCCCCCCCTTCAAAAAAAAAAAATAAAAAAAAAAAATAAAAAAAAAAAAAAACTCTATAATAAGATTAAACATGAACGTTTAAAATGCAATGTCCAACATAAAAAAGCTACGAATAAGACTGAGCGCGTGATACACTCATAATTGCAATTCATATTTTCAATGGTAAATGCAGTAATTCTGAAATTATGCAAGATAATTAAACTAAGTTTGAGAATGTTGTAATGAAATTCTCGTTCATTATTATTATTATTATTATTATTATTATTATTATTATTATTATTATTATTATTATTATTATTATTATTATCATTTTTTTATTATTATTACTATTATCATAATTATAAAAATAATAATAATAATAATAATAATTATAATAATATTAATGATAATGATAACAATAATAATAATAATAATAATAATAATAATAGTAATAATAATAATTATCATTATTATTACTATTATTATTATTATTATTATTACTTGCCAAGCTACAACCCTAGTTGGAAAAGCAGGATGCTATAAACCCAGGTGCCCCAAAAAGGAAAATAGCCTAGTGAGGGAAGGAAACATGAAAAAAATAAAGTATTCTAAGAACAGTAACAACATTAAAATAAATATTTCCAATATAAACTATAACAAACTTCAACAAAACACGAGGAAGAGAAATTAGAAAGAATAGTGTGTGCCCGAGTATATAATCTAACACACCGGACGATGTTATTTGACACGTGTTGCTTGTGGGGGAAAAAATTGGTCGGCCTGATTGTTGAGGAGTGGGATTATACGTTTAAACATTCAAAATTTAATAAGAAAGCGTTCCTGTTAAAAGACTTTTTCATTTCTCGTGTGTATAAAATTGGGTGACGTATAAAACCTTCAAGTAACTATGACATTAACTCACGAGATTTATATTTATATGAGAAAAGTGCATTCTTAGCATAACCCCCTCCAAAAAACTCTAAAATAAGAATAAATATGAACGTTGCAAAATGCAATGTCTAACATACTTATAATTCATATTTTCAATGGTAAATGTAGTAATTCTGAAATCATGTAATGTAAATAGACTAACAGTTTGAGAATCCTGTAATGAAATTCTCGTTAATTATTATTATTATTATTATTATTATTATTATTATTATTATTATTATTATTATTATTATTATTATTATTACTTGCTAAGCTACAGCCCAAGCTGGAAAAGCAGGATGCTATAAACTCAGGAGCCCCAACAGGGAAAATAGCCCAGTGAGGAAAGGAAACAAGAAAAATTAAAATATTCTAAGAACAGTTACAACATTAAAATATATATTTCCTACATAAACTATAAAAACTTGAACAAAACAGGAGGAAGAAAAATTAGATAGAATGGTGTGCCAGAGTGTGCACTCTTTGCTATCTTTCTAATCATTCATTCGGGGTGGTAACGCCAATTCTCCCCAGGGATGAGCCCCAACAGGGAAAATAGCCCAGTGAGGAAAGGAAACAAGAAAAAATAAAATATTCTAAGAACAGTAACAACATTAAAATATATATTTCCTACATAAGCTATAAAAACTTGAACAAAACAGGAGGAAGAAAAATTAGATAGAATAGTGTGCCGGAGTGTACACTCTTTGCTATCTTCGTCATCTTTCTTTCTGGGTGGCAACGCCAATTCTCCCCAGGGATCTTCCCTTTCCTAGAAAGATGCTAATACTGGAATTTCTGAAACGGGAAACAAGGTCACATTCGACGTTATCTTATTGGCTAATGTGGTTCCTGTTGACCTCGTTCGTTGTGTATGCTCTACTTCCATATAATTTCAACAAGTATCTATTATTAGGTAAAGTTAATAACGTATTTACATATTTAACAGCTGGTTTCCAAAAAGAAAGGTTTCAAACAAATAGAATTCATCTAAGAATTCTTTATTACATTCGCCAACGAAGTTAGAAGGAAGTTATGTTTTAACCCCTGTTAGTGTTTGTGTGTGTGTTTGTTTGTGAACAGCTTCCAGGCCAAAATTTTAATCGTAGAGTAATGAAACATGCAGAGATTAACTGTTATGTAAAAAGCTGGAAATTATTAAATTTTGGAAGGTCAAGGTCAAACGTCATGGTCACGGTCAAGCAAAATGTCCAAATCCCGTTATCAGCCATAAGTTTGGACATCCTTGTCACAGAGACTTCAAACTTGGTTCATATTTGAGTGTAGAAAAGTCCACACCAATTAATACATGTTAAGGTCAAAGGTCAAGGTCAGGGTAAAGCAAAGAGTCGAGAAATAAGCTGCCACACCGGAGGTCTGCGCTCTACTGAGTGCCCCTCTAGTATTACATGAAGAAAACCAGTATATAAAATAGTAGCTCCCGGAAAATTGAAAATTTCGATTTGCTATCAAGTCAAAGACTAACGTATTTATTTATTTCAAAGATGTTTTTATTTCGGGTCTTTTCTTTTAATAGACAAAGCTATTGTTTGTTAACTTATCAGCCATTACTAAATGAAAATTTATGAAAAAAAAACTAAAAAGAAAAAAGAAAGCAACCAACAGTGGTAAAATTATTATTTGAATTCTTATTTCTAATCATGGATTTCACTCCTGGATCTATTTTACAAATTCATGAATATATTGAATCCATTTCACCATTATATATATATATATATATATATATATATATATATATATATATATATATATATATATATATATATATATATATTATATATATATCTATACTGTATATACTGTATATACATACATACATATATATATATATAGTGTATATAAACTTATATATACACATATGTATACATGCATACACACACACACACACACACACACACACACACATATATATATATATATATATATATATATATATATATATATATATATATATGCATGTATGTAGGTATACATATGTGTATGTATATAATTATATATATACACATATAAATATACATACATATAAATTCAAATAAGTTACAAATACCCTTCAATATCGAAATTCTTTTAATAATAAATATTTCTACCCGACCAAGGATTCGACCTTTAGCACTCATAGAAATAACATTTGACTAATCCCCTTCGGCTGTGGAGAGATATAAGCTGATTCCCACTCTGATTAATTTAATCCAAGCGAGTTTAAGATTTATACTCAGAATTTAAAATAACTCATTTTCAACTTTTATACTAACCTACTTGCTTTTAAGATTTTTAACTGAATTTCCTTTTATAATCTATTTATACCAAATGATAAAAGGCGTCAATTACTTTTAATGTCAGTATACCAGTAAACCCAAAATTAATCAATCAATCAATCTCGACCATTGCAACTGATTGGTAAGTATGCAACACTTGGCCGTTTTATGATAATTCTATCACTAACACTCGTGATTTCATTTTTTCAAATAAACTAAATATTTTCTTTCTTCACCCAAGGGGTTACTACACTGTAATTGTTTAGTGGCCAATTTCCTCTTAAGGGTAGAAGGGACTCTTTAGCTATGGTCGGCAGCTCTTCTAGGAGAAGGGCACTCCAAAATCAAACCATTGTTCTCTAGTCTCGGGTAGTGCCATAGCCTCTGTACCATAGTCTTCCAATGTCTTGGGTTAGAGTTCTCTTAACTGGGGATACACTCACGCACGCTGTTCTGCCTTGTTTCTCTTCCTCTTGTTTTGTTCAAGTTTTTATAGTTTATATAGGAGATATTTATTTTAATTTTGTTAGTCTTCTTAAATTTTTATTTTTCGTTGTTTCCTTTCCTTACTGGGCTATTTTCCCTGTTGGAGCCCCTCGGCTTATTGCATCCTGCGTTTCCAACAAGGGTTGTAGCTTAGCAAGTAATGCTAATAATAATAATAATAATAATAATAATAATAATAATAATAATAATAATAATAATATAACGAATTCGTTTTGCCACAGGATCACAGACCTGTGGGAAATTTCTTTTTATGCTAAATATTTTTGCGCTGTCGAGGATTCGAACTACAATTTATGACGTTTGAGCTATCTCATATGGCACATTTAAAACAAGAGAGAGAGAGAGAGAGAGAGAGAGAGAGAGAGAGAGAGAGAGAGAGAGAGAGAGAGAGAGAGAGAGAGAGAGAGAGCTAAACGAAATCAGAAATCAGAGACAGAGAGACAA
>NC_090766.1:20425226-20427726 GCF_036898095.1 Palaemon carinicauda
CCCTTTCCCAACTACAACCCGGTGGTTCGGCAGTGTGTGGGAGTGTGTGATTTCTGAGTGTATGTCTCGGGGTACCTCTAAAACAGGGTATGACTACTCCTCCTCCCTCTTATCGTGACAGAAAGGTCAATATATAGATATGAACACACACAGATTCAACCCATCCCACCCCCTCCCCCTTTCCCAACTACAACTTGCTGTTTTGGCAATTTGTAGGAGTGTGTGGTTTCCAAGTGTATGTCTTGGGTACCCCCTCCCACAGGGTATTACTACTCCCCTTTCCTCTCATCGTGACAGAAAGGTCAATATATAGCAACCAATTTTATGGGTGATTGTAGAGTAATGGCTGTTTTAAAAAGTTTTTAAAATTGAACGATCGAAAAAAAAAATTATTTCCTAACAATGATTCTGAGACGATAACGTACTTTTAAAAACTGTCTTTCCAATAGTAATCTAGTGCCTTTAATACAGAATGATTACATATTTTTGTACTTTCTGAAGGCTTAAATAGTACAAAAGTACAAACAAGATTATCTTCTACTGTAAACATGATAATAGCAAGGAATTTAGTACAGGATTTAATATCAATGAATGATGTCATTAACTACTTATTTGAGAAATTTACATGCCGTAGTTTTGAATTCAAATAATGCACAAAACACTTTAAATCCATAAAACTAGATGGACACTCAGTAGAGGGCAGACCTCCGCCGCAGCAGATTATTTATCGACCTTTTACTCGACCTTGACCTTTGACCTTAACATGTATAAATTGGCATGTATTTTCATACACTCAAATATGAACAAAGTCTGAAGTGTCTGTGAATGCAATGTCCAAACTTATGGCCGATTACGTATATTAGACATTCTTCTTGACCCTGACCTTGACCTTCCAAAATTTAATCATGCCCTGCTTTATACATAACAGTTAATCCCTACAAGTTTCATTACTCAACGATTAAAATTGTGGACAGAGAGCTGTTCACAAACACACACAAACAAACAGGGGTTAAAACATAACCTCCTTCCAACTCCGTTGGCAGAAATAAAAAAAGGTTTTGAGCATGCTGCCAGACACTGAACAAAAATTTCTAATTCATAATGGTCCACAAAAGCGCACTCAAAACTATGTGCAATTGGGCTACCCTGATAATATCTATCAACCCGTTCATACATTACTACATCAAATAAAAACTAGCAGTCCCTAACAGCCAAATACTATTTATGATTCATAAACCTCAAATACTATTTATCATTTATAAACCTAACATAATATAACGACGCACACATTACGTCAAACTAGTGTACGCGACCCGTCAAAAATGATGGTTAAATATTTATATAGATATGCACACACAAGCATCCTCTTTCACAGGGGTATAGACTATTCCCCCTCCCCTCTTACCCAAGGGAGGAGCTGATCGTGACCGAAATATATATATATATATATATATATATATATATATATATATATATATATATATATATATATATATATATATATATCAAGACATTTAACCTTTATTATATATGGGCGATACTTATACGTGAATGTAATCACAGAAGCATGTGACTTATTAAGAAAAAACCTTTAAAGCAACTTATCAGAATAAATATTTTGTATAATAAAATAATAATAATAACAAAGATGACAATGAAAATATTTTTTTTTTCCCAAGATGAAAATGGATAAAATAGCCCCGACTCCTAAGAGACACTTCACTCCCATAGCTTGCATATCACGTATCCTAAAAGGGATTCTGAACGTAGGATATTTTTATCTTACTGAACCCATATCTTGAAAAATTGAGCAGAGTCAGACATATAGGGGAGAAGGAATCATAAAAACGCAAGGTACTTGTTCATCAATTTTCCTTAACAATGGGTAAAAAAACTGGCCGCCTTCTTTCCTACCGTTATCCATACATTAAGGGGTCGGTTGCCTGATGCACCATCTCCAATGGCTTTTATCCAAGGTTTCCCTGCCACCCTATAATTCTTCTCTCCCTAAATGGTTCTTCCTAAGCTCCCTCACTCCTCCCTACCATACCCTTTTTCCTACCGTTATCCCTACATTATGTGGTCCGTTGACTGATGCGCCCTCCCCAATCCCTTCTATCAAATGCATTCTCTTCCACTAAACCTCTTCCCTCCATGTCATCCTTCACCTTATCTCCCCATCTAATAATCTGCCTTCCTCTACAACTTCTCCCCCTAACAGGTTCCTCCCACCCATCCGTCCTATAAAAAAAAAAATGGCGTTCAGAGAACGTAATCTCAGCCAAAACTTTACCAATCCAAAACCGGCAAACCTCAACCCTTTCAAAAAAAGTTGTACAATTCCAGATATCTCCTGATATCAAATTAATTGTTGCCAATCATGATAACCACTTTTGCCAAAGTGAAGGAAATCAGTCTTTCTCTGTGTTAGGAAGACTTTTATCTTTTAAATTGGCAATCACCAACGACCAAGATATCTATGTATCTACTAAGTTTCATG
>NC_090766.1:20432726-20445226 GCF_036898095.1 Palaemon carinicauda
AAAACTTGATGTGTTTTTGGGCAATACAATTAATCCTATTAATAAGTAAATATGAACTACCTTTAGACACGTTATCAGATTTTTTATTCCTATTTACGAATCGTCAAGTCCTGAGTATGAAATTTTAGCAATTGATGTGTGTGAAAGCATTCCATAATGCGATATTTTGTGCATGAATGAAAGCATAATTTTATCCTCATGTTGTATTGGTGACGCATTATCGAGTTACGGGGTTTGCAGTATTAAAAATGTTAATGTCCTCACAAAAAAAAAAAAAAAAAAAAAAAAAAAAAAAAAACTGATCCGATATGAACAACTCTCCGTCACTTTAAAAATGTTGGTGACGTCACACAAATGGGAAAAAGAGCATCTAGTTTGATATGAAAGAGATTTTGTTGCAAATCCCGGAACAGTCATGCATGAAAATATTTTTTTTTACAAAAAAAAAAAAAAAAAAAAAAAAAAAAAAAAAAAAAAAAAAGATATAGACATTAATCTACACAAAACCCCCTACTCAGATAGAGCTCATAATTCAGAGCACGGCTGTCAATATTATCCCCTTTTTATCAATGAAAATTTTTCCTATCTGTTCTGAATTTAAACTCATCATGATCCATATCAGGGCTGAAAAATATGAAAAACGGGTACATACAAAAAGTCTGGTGCTATATATTTTTTTTTTCAGAGAGAAATTAAACCAATGCCTTTTTAATACGCTGTGATTGATCCCTTATCAGATAATTAAAACATTCATTACGAAAGGAAAATCATAATTATGCTTTTTAATATTACTTTTATCATCATTAGTATAGTTATTTTTTTTAATGTTAATGATGCTATTTAATTTTTGTTTTCTAATATTTGAACTGTATATATATTTTTTATTATAATAGGAACTAGTAATCCTCGTTTGATGCAAAAAATATTCAATAGAAATTTCTTCTGGCAATACATGTGTTAATATGCAATAATTATCAAAATTAAAATTTTTCTTTGCCTACTTATCCACCGAGTTAATGTTGAATTCCAGATGCTGTTTCAACTTCTGCCTTTCACCACTTGAGCAAAAAGGAAGACCCACTTTCTTCTCCATTTCTCGGGTGATGAAAACGAGAGAAACACTTTCTCTTTCATTTCCCGAGTGACAAATACAAGCAAAACATTTTCTCCTCCATTAATCGGGTGATGAATACAAACGAAACAATAGCTCCTCCATTTCTAGGGTGACGAATACAAGTGGAACACTTTCTCCTCCATTTCTTGGGTGATGAATACAAACGAAACACTAGCTCCTCCATTTCTAGGGTGACGAATACAAGTGGAACACTTTTTCCTCCATTTCTTGGGTGATGAATACAAACGAAACACTAGCTCCTCCATTTCTAGGGTGACAAATACAAGCAAAGCACTTTCTCCTCCATTTCTTGGGTGATGAATACAAACGAAACACTAGCTCCTCCATTTCTAGGGTGACGAATACAAGTGAAACACTTTCTCCTCCATTTTCTGGGTGATGACTACAAACGAAACAATAGCTCCTCCATTTCTAGGGTGACGAATACAAGTGGAACACTTTCTCCTCCATTTCTTGGGTGATGAATACAAACGAAACACTAGCTCCTCCATTTCTAGGGTGACGAATACAAGTGGAACACTTTTTCCTCCATTTCTTGGGTGATGAATACAAACGAAACACTAGCTCCTCCATTTCTAGGGTGACAAATACAAGCAAAGCACTTTCTCCTCCATTTCTTGGGTGATGAATACAAACGAAACACTAGCTCCTCCATTTCTAGGGTGACGAATACAAGTGAAACACTTTCTCCTCCATTTTCTGGGTGATGACTACAAACGAAACAATAGCTCCTCCATTTCTAAGGTGACAAATACAAGCAAAGCACTTTCTCCTCCATTTCTTGGGTGATGAATACAAACGAAACACTAGCTCCTCCATTTCTAGGGTGACGAATACAAGTGAAACACTTTCTCCTCCATTTCTTGGGTGATGAGTACAAACGAAACACTAGCTCCTCCATTTCTAGGGTGACAAATACAAGCAAAGCACTTTCTCCTCCATTTCTTGGGTGATGAATACAAACGAAACACTAGCTCCTCCATTTCTAGGGTGACAAATACAAGTGAAACACTTTCTCCTCCATTTTCTGGGTGATGACTACAAACGAAACACTAGCTCCTCCATTTCTAGGGTGACAAATACAAGCAAAGCACTTTCTCCTCCATTTCTTGGGTGATGAATACAAACGAAACACTAGCTCCTCCATTTCTAGGGTGACGAATACAAGTGAAACACTTTCTCCTCCATTTTCTGGGCGATGAATACAAACGAAACACTAGCTCCTCCATTTCTAAGGTGACGAATACAAGTGAAACACTTTCTCCTCCATTTTCTGGGTGATGACTACAAACGAAACACTAGCTCCTACATTTCTAAGATGACGAATACATGTGAAATACTTTCTCTTCCATTCCTCGGGTGATAAATACAAGTAAAACACTTTCTCCTCCATTTCTCGGGTGATGAATACAAGCAAAACACTTTCTCCTTTATTTCTCGAGTGACGAATACAAGTGAAACACTTTCTCCTCCATTTCTTGGGTGATGAATACAAGCAAAACACTTTCTCCTTTATTTTTTGAGTGACAAATACCAGTAAAACACTTTCTCCTTTATTTCTTGACTGACGAATACCAGTAAAACACTTACTCCTCCACTTCTTGGGTGATGAATACATATGAAACATTTTCTCCCTCTTTTCCCTAGTGAAAAATAAAAGCAAAACACTTTCTTCTCCATTTTACGGGTAATGAATACAAGCAAAACATTTTCTCCTCCCTTTCTGACGTGACAAATACAAGTGGAACACTTTCGCCTTTATTTCTCGGGTGATGATCACAAGAAAGGACTTTTCTTCCATTTCTCGGGTGAAAAAGACAAGAGAAACACTTTCGCCTACATTTCTTGGGTGATGCATACATGCAAAAAATTTCTCCATTTCTCGGGTGACAAATACAAGTAAACAACTTTCTCCTCCATTTTTTGGGTGACAAATACAAGCAAGACACTTTCTTTCACTTCTTCAGAGATGCATACAAGAGAAAAACTTTCTCCTCCATTTCCCAGGTGACGAATAAAAGCAAATAAATTTTCTTTCATTTGCCGGGTGCCAAATACATGTGAAAAACTTTCTTCTCCATTTCTCGGTTGATGAATACAAGCAAAACTCTCCATTTTTTGAGGTGATGAATATGAGCAAAACACTTTCTCTTCCATTTCTTGGGTGTTGAATACTAAAATAAAAAAAAAACACTTTCTCCTTAATTTTTTTTCGTGAAGAACATTAAGAAAACACTATATCCTGCATTTCTTAGGTAACAAATACAAATGAAACACTTTCTCTTCCATTTCTCGGGTGATGATCAGAAGCAAGAATTTCTCTTCAATTTCCCGGGGGAAGAAGACAAGCGAAACACTTTCTGCTTCATTTCTTGGGTGACAAATACATGCTTAAAACTTTCTTCTCCATTTCTCAAGAGATAAATACAAGTGAAACACTTTCTCCTCCATTGCTCGGGTAACGAATACAAGCGAAAAACATTCTCTTCCATTTCTTGAATGAGGAATACTATAGAAACACTTATTCTTCCATATGGCAGATGACAAATACAAACAAAACACTTTCTCCATTTCCCGGGTGATGAATACATGCGAAACACTATCTCCTCCATTCTTTCGGTGGCATATACAAGCGAAACATGTTCTCCTCTATTTCTTAAGTGACGAATACAAGCAAAAATTGTTCTATTACATTTTTTTTCAATGGGGAATATTAGAGAAACACTTTCTCGTCCATATCTCTGATAACGAATACAAATAAAAACAATTTCTCCATTTCCAGGTTGATGAATACATGCGAAACACTACCTCTTCCATTTTTCAGGTGACAAATACAAGCAAAACACTTTCGCCTCCCTTTTTTTTGTGATGAATACAAGGAAAATTTTCTCCTTCATTTCTCACGTAACGAATACATTCAAAACACTTTCTCGTCCATTTCTTGGGTGACGAACATGTGAAACAATTTCTTCTCCACTTCTTGGGTTACGAATATAAGCATAACACTTCCTCTTCCATTTCTCAGGGGACAAATACAAGCAATACACTTTCTCTTTCATTTTTTGGGTTGGGAATACAAGAAAAACACTTTCTACTCCATTTCTCAGAGGACAAATACAAACGAAACACTTTCTCTTCATTTCCCGGGTGACAAATACAGGTAAAATACTATAATCTCTTTTTTAGGGTGACGAATACAATGGAAAAACTTCTCCTCCATTTATCGGGTGACAGATATGAGCAAAACACTTTCTCCTTCATTTCCCAGGTAACATATACAAGCTAAAAATTTTCTCCTCTAATCCTTGGTGAAAAATAAAAGCAAAACCCTTTCTCCGCCATTCCTCGGGTGACTAATACAAGCAAAATACTTTCCCCTTCATTTCTTAGGTCACGAATACAAGTGAATCCTTTTCCCCCTATTTTTCCGGCGATGCTTAAGTAATTAAAGGTTTCCTTACACAAAATAATCATTAAATTCTTTTCGATGAATACTAGTAAAAGAATACCTTCTTTTATGATTATTAAATGAGACAATATAAACGTTTTTATAGTTAACTTTTTGCTCGTGGACTTTGAACATGAAAGAAATTCATCCACTTTCAGTTTGAAAACATTTCTTAATTCTAATCAGGAACAAACTTTCCATTAGATTACCACATTGGAGCACGACATTATTTCATTGCAAATCCGTTCGCAACATCCGTGCAAATGAATATCACAGGGTGGTTGAACGAAACTAAGAAAATCGGCCTTTGAAAGATAATGACCCTTTCAAGGAGAAATTCTAATCTCATTTCCAAATGAGGTGGATACGTTAATTACAGTCACCATGCGGACTAGCGCCACAAGAATATTTCCTAATTATAACTCATTCTTCATAATAATGTTTGTACAAGGCGTTCGCGAAAAATCCCATTCGAGTAGGATAATCTATCATCAAGGTCACATAGTTTCAAAAAAAGCACCGACTATGACAAAAACTGCATTTATAATTGAATAAAGAAATAGATAGAACTTAAAAATCAACCTTGAACCGAATCGAAATATGAGAGGGAGAATGTTTTCGAAACGAATCGCGCTATACGAGTAGAAATTACCATAAATAAATAACCTTTTTTTTTTTTCAAGATTGTTCCTCCAGGTATATTATCATCAAACAACGCATATTTTAAACATAGGGTTGTGGTGGCCTATTGGAAACACCCCTGCCTAGCGTTCTGCTGGACGGGAGATCGAGTCCCTCCCAAACTATATATTTCTTGTAGTGAATGCAACCTCACCATCCGTGTGAACTAGGGATGGGCGGTTTGGGGGAACCTATAGGTCTACCTGCTGAGTCATCGGCAGCCATTGCCTGGCCCTCCCTCTTCCTAGCTTGGGCGCTGATCACATGGATACATGGTCAGTCTCTAGGATAATGTCACTGTCTCTTACCTCCGCCATTCACGAGTGACCTTTAAACCCTTTAAACCTGCAATGTCAGGTTGCGAGTAAAATCATCAAATCATACAGGTGACCTGTTACTGAGGGTCATTAAGTATCACACCATGCAACTCCCACTGACATGTTGTTACCATGATTTAATGATAAGGCCAATCAGAGGTTCATATCCCATGCTGGTTCTAATCTGGCATGCGTCTGTGAATGAAAATTTACGGACGTGGATTCTTCGAATTGTAAATTGCTCAATTTCGTTTTCTTTTTCTGCGAATTTATGAGCCTATAATAAACAGCAGAGGTCTATTCTCAGGATAAGTTTAATCTATAAGCTTTATGTAAACAATAAACAACAAATGCAGCTGTTTCTAGTCCACTGCAGGACAAAGGTCTCAGGCACGTTTATTTGTGTCTGCGGTTTGCCAATTGCCATGATGGGAATAAGACTAGAGACAAAAAGAGAAACGTGGATACGAGAGCACAGTAAAGTAGAGGACATTCTAATAACATGTAAACTGGACGGGGACTGGACATATAATGAGAATGGCAGATAGAAGATGGATGAGTGCCTAGAGACTGCAAAAGAAGCAGAGGAAGGAAGAGAACACGATGGAATGACGAGCTAAGAGAAAGTTTGCGGGTGTGGACTGGCATAGAAAGACCATAAACAGACGCAAGTGGAAGGAGATATCTGAGGCCTTTGTTCTGCTTAGTAATGGCTGATGATGATGGTCAGCAAAGTTTTAATAGTCAGGTCCACCCATACTAGGTTGGTTTGCTGTGAGCGATCTAACCAAAGTCTCAGAAGCTTAATATACCATGCGTTATATCTTCAGACAATGGCTGATGATGATCAGCAAAGCTGTAATAGTCAGGTCCACTCATACTAGGTTGGTTTGCTGTGAGCGATCTAACCAGTCTCCGTAGCTTTAAATACCAAGCGTTATATCTTAACACTACAAAAACAAAGGTTTTTTGGACATACTTCGATACAATTTTTATTTACCAAATTTACTCACGAATATTCATTAACATATTTTCTCCAATTCAAAAATGAAACCTTTGAAAACAACAGTTGTTGTACTTCACAACCTCATTCAAAAACAACAACTCGAGAAACGAGTTCATTAACTCCAATAGTTAAGATGGATACACCCACAAAAAAAAACAACAACAACAAATTAATTAGCAGCCACTTAGGAAAATTGCGAAACAAACAACAAAGAAAAGTGAATGTTTTATGAAGTTGTTTAACAAGGAAATGTCAATCTTCCTCTGAATATAACGAGAAACTTCTCATTGCTTAGCGAATATTACTGAGAGATCTCCAATCTCCTAATTTACATCGCCCTGATTTCCTTCCCTTCCGTAACTTTCCTATCTTCTTCCCCTTCCTCTTTTCTTCTTTTGATAGGATTTTCCATCCCTTGTGTAACTTCCTATCTCCCTTTTCATCCTCCTCCTTTCTTGTTGTTGTTGTTGTTGTTCTTCTTCTTCTTCTCAGGTCACATTTTCCCATCACACGTGTAACTTTCCTATCCTACTCTCCTCCTCCTCCTCCTCTTCTTTCTTCTTCTTTCTCTCACATTGGGTATTACAATCCCTTGTATAACTATCTTCTTCTTCTTCTTCTCAGGTCAGATTTTCTCATCACACGTGTAACTTTCCTATCCTACTCTCCTCCTCCTCCTCTTCTTTCTTCTTCTTCCTCTCACATTGGATATTACAATCCCTTGTATAACTATCTTCTTCTTCTTCTTCTTCTTCTTCTTCTTCTTCTTCTTCTTCTTATTATTATTATTATTATTATTATTATTATTATTATTATTCTCAGATTGGATTTCCCAATCCCTTATGTAACTATTTTCTTCTTCTTCTTCTTCTTCTTCTTAGATTGGATATTCCAATCCCTTGTATAACTTTCTTCTTCTTCGTCTTCTTCTTCTTCTCAGCTTGGATTTTTCTCCACGTGTTTTTTTTTTTTTTTTTTTTTTTTTTTGGCCGTTTATATTTCTCGGAAATAATCAAGAGCCCAAAAGGAAGCAATCTGGCAGATGTTCGACGTCCTTAAATCGAACTTCTTGTTGCCCTCGTCGGCGGTGGAAGGGAGACGGTCGGAATATAGCAATCATAAAGGAGCAAAAATAATATGAAATGAGCAATAGTGAATGTAAAACAAATATATAAACAGAAAAAAATAACTAGAAAGAACATTTTCAAATACATTAAAAAACATTACGCGGACCAGAATTTTAAACTATACTCAATTTTTTTTAATGAGGCGCATTTGCACTGACTCGCAGCGGTGGCCTTTTAGTTCGGAAAGGTTTCCTGCTATCTGATTGGTTAGAGTCATCTTGTCTAACCAATCAGCAATCATGAAAGTTTTCCAAGCTAAAAGGGAACCCCTGCGAGTCGGTGCAAATCTGCCTCACTAAAAAGAATTGACTATAGTTATTTTGTCATTAGGTAGCACTAGTCTGAATAAACTAGTGTACGCGACCCGTCTAAATATTTAGATAGATATCTACACACGCAGATTCAACCCTCCCCACCCGCTCCCCTTTCCTAACTACAACCCCTCTCACCAGGGTATGACTCCTCTGCGTCCCCCTTACCAGAGGGACTGGGAGAGACCGAGTAGTTATACGTCTTGCCACTTAGCATGACCGGATATCTATATCTACGTGTATATATATATATATATATATATATATATATATATATATATACGTGTGTGTGTGTATTCGTGATATATATATATATATATATATATATATATATATATATATATATATATATATGTATATATATATGTACATATATATATACATATATATATATATATATATATATACAGTATATACCGTATATATATATATATATATATATATATATATATATTTATATATATATATATATATATATATATATATATACAGTATATACATACATACATACATACATACATATACATATAGCCAGACACTTGCTTCTTATCATATAGGGTATATATATCAAAATATTTCCTGTGGTGTATGAATGTAAATGCCAAACAGATAAGGAACAGAGATTCTAAAAGGGTATACTGTTGTGATAACAAGAATTTTCGAGATTATTAAAAAGAAATAAGGGTATAGATTTTTCATCCTAATCTTAATTTATTACCATTTCTCACTGGGCTATTTTTCCTACTGGAGCTCTTGGGCTTGTAGAATCTTGTTTTTCCAACTGGGGCTGTAGCTTAGCTAATAATAATAACAATAATAATAAAAATAATAATGAAAAATAATAATGAATAATAATAATAAATAATGAACAATAATAATAATAATGAATAATAATAATAAATAATAATAATAATAATAATAATAATAATAATAATAATAATAATAATAATACAATTTTGTTAAAAATTTTAACAACACTAAACGAAACATTGTCTGTTCCAACATGTGGTAATTATTTCACCACATGCAATGCTTGCACGTGATCAGAATAACATTCTCCTGCGTATTACAGATACAAACGATGCTGTATCTAGCAATCCATGACAGCAGACAAGTGACATTAGTAAGATTGTAATGTTTAAGAGCTCGACTTTGGAAAAAGGACTCGAGCCTGAGCATGGATACTCCTAGTTGTTTAAAGGTTTAAAGGCCACTCATGAATGGCAGGGGCAAGTGACAGTGACATTGCCCTATCGTGCAGGACAATACCCTAGAGACTGACCATATATACCTATGATCAGCGACCAAGCCCCCTCTCCACCCAAGCTAAGACTAAAGAGGGCCAGGCAATGGCTGCTGATGACTCAGCAGATAGACCTATAGGCAACCACAAACACTCCCCCGCCCTTCCTTAGCTCACATGGATGGTGAGGTTGCAGCGACCAAAGGAAGTACCATGTTTGAGCAGGAGGCCATCCCAACTCTGGCAATCACCAGGCATGGAAGGTACCATCAGGTCACCACAACCCATTTAACAGTTAAACACAATTAGAAAAAATAAATACTACCAGCGATCAATTAAAGCGTCCGTTTGAATATACTGTAGGTATAGGCTTTCAATAAACTGTGTAATTCGTTCTAAAAACTACCATCGCATAATAAACATAGTTCTTATATTCATAACGATGCCAAGTATGTGAGAGTATATGCTTAATAATTTACGGTCAGATTGTAAAGATTACTTTATTACCTCCGCCAACGAAGTTGGAAAGAGGTTATGTTTTCTCCCTGTTTGTGTGTGTGTGTGTGTGTGTGTGTGTGTTTGTGAACAGCTTCCTGGCCACTATTTAATCGTAAAATAATGAAACCTGCAGGGATTAACTTTTGTGTAAACAGCTGGAAATTATTACATTTTGGAAGATCAAGGTCAAAGGTCAAGGTTAATCAAAATGTCCAATTCACGTACCCCGTCATAAGTTTGGACATCGATGTCACAGAGACTTCAAACTTGGTTCATATTTGAGTGTATGAAAACCCACGCCAATTAATAAGTGTTAAGGTCAAAGGTCAAGGTCATGGTTAAGCAAAAGGTCGAGAAGTAAGCTGCCGCGAGAGAGGTCTGCACTCTACTGAGTGCCCCTCTAGTTTTCTATTAAATTATTTAAAATAAGTTTTTCTTTAATTTCATAAATATAATAACCAATTATTCTAAATCATGAGAATTGACTCAAAAATGTTAAATCTACAAAACTAAAGTACCACTGGAAAGCTAAAATGCTAGATTCGGAATCTTGTAATTGCAATGAAATAAAATAACGGGAAATATTAGACTCATTATCTAAAATATCTTAAATATAAAGATAAAAGTTGCTTTTCGGTCAATGTTTACGTATAACAATCGATAGTAATTTCTTTATGTTGTTTACCTGTGTATATATTTGTGTTCATTTGTTAACCTATCTAGTTGTTATGCTCATATTAAAATGAACTTTCTTTGCTCTATTTCGAGTCATTGGAGTATTTGTTAAACGACAATAACAATAAATTTTGAAACGTAAAGGACATCCAGTTTTTTTTATCATTCCTTAAAATGAAAGAATGTTACGTTAAAACTTGAAGGTCATCCGGTCTTTCTTTCATCCTTCCTTTAATTCATTCTTCCATAAAAAAAAACTGTTACGTTATCGTGTCTCTCTTTTATTTTACTTCTTCCTTAAAAAGAACTTTGCTACTTCATCCTGTCTCTTTTTCTTTACTTCATCCTTCCTTAAAACAAAACAAACACTTTGCTAAGTAAAAAATGAAGGTTGTCCAGTCCCTCTTCCTATATTTCACCCTTCCTTTAAAAAAAAAAAAAAAATTCTTTCATTTTTCCTTAAAAAACGAAAATTTACAATGAATCAAACTGTCGCATGCAATGAGACCCAACATTCACCACTTTACCATCGCGACGATAAATGGACATTAGTCAACAAAAGAAGGTCTTCCATTAGCCACTCGGAGAAGAAAAAAAAAAAAAAAAAAAAAAAAAAAAAAAAACGCGCGACAAAGGGGGCATCGCACCGAGCGAGTCGTGAGCCGTAGTGATGATGATGTTCCGGAAAAGAATAAAAAAAAAAAAGGTAAAAAAAAAAAAATAAAAGGTAGAAAAAAAAATCTGGGATAATGGAGCCCGTATCGCATACCTGTGGAATTTCAATTATGAATGGCATTCCTGTTTAGGATGAGGAGCGCTGTTACCTGGAATCGACGTTATACGAGAATGGTCATACTGGAGAATAATGCAAGAAGTTTCTTCTTTGTTCTCTCTCTCTCTCTCTCTCTCTCTCTCTCTCTCTCTCTCTCTCTCTCTCTCTCTCTCTCTCTCTCTCTCTCTGGGTGACGAGTACACTTATGATTATTTCATCTCAATAAAGTTTACCCTCTCTCTCTCTCTCTCTCTCTCTCTCTCTCTCTCTCTCTCTCTCTCTCTCTCTCTCTCTCTCTCTCTCTCTCTCTCTCTCTGGGTGACAAGTACACTTATGATTATTTAATCTCAATAAAGTTTACTTACCCCCCTCTCTCTCTCTCTCTCTCTCTCTCTCTCTCTCTCTCTCTCTCTCTCACCAGGTGACAGTACTTATGATTACTTCATCTCAATTAAAGTATACCTCCTTTCTCGAGTTGACAATGACTTTTTACCCACTTCATTCAGTAATAGGAAAATGATGAATAATTTTCATTCTACCTATATCCTACATAAAGAAACACTAACACTATGATTTAGTGTAATCGATCAAATTACATTATTCTTACACTGATTACCTTTAGTTATGTTAGAAGAGTTTTATCTAATTATCATTATTATTATTAATTGCTTAGCTACAACCATAGTTGGAAAAGCAGAATGCTATAAGCCTAAGGCCTCCAGCAGGGAAAATAGCCCAGTGAGGAAAAGAAACAAAGAAAAATTAAATTTTTCAAGAACAGTAAAAAGGAAACAAAGAAAAATTAAATTTTTCAAGAACAGTAACATTAAAATAAATATCTCCTACATAAATTATAAATATTCTAAGAGAAATAAGATAGAACGGTGTGCGCAAGTGTACGTTGGGAACCTTTCTGAACTAACTACATGTGTGCAAGTGTATACTTGAATAACAACAGCAAAAATATTATCATTATCATCATCATCATTATCATAATCATCATTTCACAACGCAATAATTATTTTTGTTTGGTTTCTCAACAATAACTATTTTTGTCTTGTTTCTCAATTACTGCGGAATACAGATTTTTTGGGGGAAATTCATGACACTTTTAACTTGTTTTTCAGTCGCTTAAAATTTTTAAAAATTTTGTGTTGTTTCTCAAGCACTGCGCATTTCATGAACATATTTTTGACCTTTCTCAGTCACAGTGGAATTCAAGAAAGTTTTTATCTTGTTTCTATCATTGCTGAATTCAGGCATTTTTAAGTCTTGTTTCTTAAGCCT
>NC_090766.1:20450226-20452726 GCF_036898095.1 Palaemon carinicauda
TTGATAGTGATGATAATTAGAGAAGTTAAAAATGGTGATAAAGAAAGGATATAATTATAAACTCCAGAATACTGATGACAAGAATGTGGAGTAAAGAAGATTCCACGATAGTGAACACGCTGTTTATGATTATGGATATAGTGAACGAAGGCCATGTGATGTTGCAGAAAATAGTGATAATACTGAAAACAGAGAATGCGATGGTAATTCAAATACAGTTTAAAATAATCGTAATTCTCCATAAAATACTCCTTTTCTCAGCTGTATTTTAGTAAGATATAATTGATTGAAAGTTTTCTGGCATCCTGACATCTAAGGTCATTGACGCCAATAGTATTTATGATATATGAAAAATAAAAGATAATTCAATTAAAACCATAAAATTTAAGACGTCATTATAATAATTAAATAGATTTCAGAAGACCTGCTTCTGAAATAAATCTAAAAATTCCGCTCGCATAGTAGGACACATCCTGCCCAAGAATCTTGGCAAGGATGAACCTGCCATCCTCACCTCGAGCCTCAAACAGATAGGAGACCGGAATTTTTTTACCTTACATTTTTATTATTTTTTACGGGTTGTGACCGTAAAATCCCTCGTTTACATCAATATATCCTTTTTTTAAAACGGTAAATGCCTGGCAACATTTACCTTCATGATTTTACCGTTTTTTTCCGGGAAATTTCTAAGTGTAGTGAAAAATAAACTAATAACAAAAAGTAATGATATTCAACCAGAAACAACGATTGAAACTGTGATAACAAAGACAGTAAATAACAAAGACACGATAAACATGTTAGTATTAGAACAAACAAAACCATGATAATTGTAATGCTGATAATGATACCAATAAAAGATGATGATGATGATGATTGCATAATGATGGTAATGCCAAATAAGAAGAGGAAGGGTAATTATAAATGACACTACGCAGTAGAACGGAGTATCGGTTCAATCAACCTTTTAGGAATTTCATTAAATATTGACACAGACATACAAATAGATATGCGGATGCAATATCTCTCTCTCTCTCTCTCTCTCTCTCTCTCTCTCTCTCTCTCTCTCTCTCTCTCTCAACACACACACACCACACACACACACACACACACATATATATATATATATATATATATATATATATATATATATATATATATATATAAACACACACACTAGTGTACCTGAGCCGTCAAAAAGTACGTCCTAATATTTAGAAAGATATGCACACACACATATTCAACCCTACCCTTCCCCGCTTGTTCGGCAATTTGTGGGAATGTTTCCGAGAGTACCTCTCGGGTACCCCTTTCTCACCAGGGTATGACTACCTCCTCTCCACCTCCGAGCGTGATAGCAAAGGAAAATTATATATATATATATATATATATATATATATATATATATATATATATATATATATATATAGTATAGAGAGAGAGAGAGAGAGAGAGAGAGAGAGAGAGAGAGAGAGAGAGAGAGAGAGAGAGAGAAGAGAGATAATTGCTCTTTATTATAAGGGATATATAAATACAATCTATATGGTAACTAACAAATTTACTTCAATATATTTATTTTCAAAGACAGAGTGTATTCTACAATGCTGCTATTCTCAAGACAACTTTGGTCCCCATGATCCTGTTTCATATACCTTTAATTAAGCTACCAAGGTCAGCGTGGTGATGAAAACTGGCTAAACCCATGACATGAATAAGGACATGTTCGAGGCCTTTGTCATGCATTTGTTGTTGTTGTTATTATTGTTGTAACCCTCTAATTATGACAACATATGCTTCCCACCGTATCTCATACAGCCTCTGGCCACCCAATGGAAACAAGGTAAGCTTCCTCTTGAATCATCCAATTCTTCGGATATGAAGCTCCCAAAATCCTACTTTCTGAGATCAATTTGACCCTGCATGACCCATTGTATGAGGATGGTGGCCTATGTGGTAACATCCCTAACTGGGGATCACCAGACTGGGGATCAAGTCCCGCTAAAACTCGTTAGTTCCTTTGGTCACTGTAACATCAACATCAATGTGACCTAAGGATGAGGGGTTTGGGGAAGTCTATAGGTCTACCTGGTGACTAATCAGCAGCCATCGCCTGGTTCTCCTTGATCCTATCTTGGGTGGAGAAGGGGCTTGGGCGCTAATCATATGTATATATGGTCAGTCTCTAGGACACTGTCCCTGCTTGATAAGGCAATGTCACTGTCCCTTGCCTCTGTCACTCATGAGCGGCCTTTACACATAAGCCTCCATATCCCTGTTTCCAAACAACATAAATCTCATACGAACAAAAGGAATTTATTTATGCTTCGCAATCTTGACGGACAAACGACATGAGAAAATGAGCCTCGGTCTGAACAGAGGAGGGGAGGGGGAGTGAATGGGAGGGGGAGTGAATGGGAGGGGGAGCAAAGGGGGGGAGGGGAAGGAGGTGGTTTCTGCCACTTCATTATTAATCTCGGGCAGCAAACGAGGTCGCACGGGCTAA
>NC_090766.1:20475226-20477726 GCF_036898095.1 Palaemon carinicauda
GGTAGAAGAGACTCTTTAGCTATGGTAAGCAGCTCTTCCAGGAGAGAGACACTCCAAAACCAAACCTTAGTTTTCTAGTCTTGGGTAGTGTCATAGCCTCTGTACCATGGTCTTCCACTGTCTTGGTTAGAGTTCTCTTGCTTGAGGGTGCACTCGGGCACGCTATTCTATCTTGTTTCTCTTCCTCTTGATTTTATGAAGTTTTGATAGTTTACGTAAGAAAGATTTAGTTTAATTTTGTTACTGTTCTTAAAACATTTAATTTCAATTGTTAATTACTCCTCTCGTAGTTTCCTTATTCCCTTTCCTCACTGGGTTATTTTCCCTGTTGGAACCCTCGGGTTTATAGCGTTCTGTTTTTCCAACTATGGTTGTAGCTTAGCAATTAATAATAATAATAATAATAATAATAATAATAATAATAATAATAATAATTACGAATTATAAAATGTTACCTAGATCATCTATCTGGGTAAAGATGTTAATGCTATGATTGGACAAAGAGAGGAGTATTGAAATGAAGAGATATGCAGAGATACAAAAATATAGAAAAAGTATCGCCATAGAGACTGACAATTTAAACATATAATTAAACCCTGAATCCCTCTCTCCACCTAAGCTAGGACCAGGAAGAGTCAGGAAGTGACTGCAGGCGTACTAGCAGGTAGTAGACTTACAGGCTTCTTCAAACCTACAGGGTTGTTGAGGCGTGTGCCTGGTGATCGCCAGACGGGGGTTCGAGTCCCGCTCAGACTCGTTAGTTCCTTTAGTGTCTGAAACCTTGCCATCCTTGTGAGCTAAGGATGGGGGGTTTAGGGGAGCCTTTACTTTAGGTCTTTCTGCTGAGTCATCAGCAGCCATTGCATGGCTCTCCTTGATTCTAGCTTGGGTGGAGAGGGGGCTTAGGCGCTGATCACATGATATATGGTCAGTGTCTCGGGCATTGTCCTGCTTGATAGGGCAATGCCACTGTCCCTTGCCTCTGCCATTCATGAGAGGCCTTTCATCCTTGAAACTCTAAGTTGATAGGGCGACTAAGCGACTATCGCACCTGAGCGAGGATTGAACTCCTGATCCACAGATTGCAAGTTTCGGACACTTGTACGAGAAAAGCAAGATGAACCATGAATTTTGGAATGAAAGTGTCTTAATATCACGTATGTAAGAACGTTTGAGTGCAATACATAAGTGTGTGTATGAATGAAAATACTAACATGGATATGACTCTTGGCTTGTCTTTCTTTTTGTCAACCGTTCCTTTAATAATTAGTTCCATATAGTTCTAACATTCCTCCAAATAGAAATAAACAAGTATATACGTTACCATTTCAAAAGATAAATTTTCTCTCCTGGCACGCCACCCATTGTAAAATTCATATTAATTTCAACTCGATAACTGTATTAAATTACAGAATATTCTGTACTATATTAAACTATGAAATTGTTTGGGTAAAATTAATACTAATCTAATATTCTCGACCTTAATAAGAATTAATACACGTATTGCTGGTATATCTTATACAGCGATAGAGAATTACTCCATTTAATTATGCATCTTTATTATATAGTTCAAAGCTGAGAGAGAGAGAGAGAGAGAGAGAGAGAGAGAGAGAGAGAGAGAGAGAGAGAGAGAGAGAGAGAGAGAGTCTTTACCTGTCGACATTTATCTACCTTGACATCAAGGAAAAGAAGACCAGAGAGTTACAAAGAGTTTCAAGGATTTTGGATGTCTCAAAGACATTTTAGTCCATCCCCGGAGACCCCATTTGCTCTTGAGTAGAGAGACTCCCTTTAAGGATTTAGAGTGCTCTTATGATTTAGTCTAACTTACTCTTGAACTCGTTTACCGTGTTACTGTTTACTACACCCGCTGGAAGTCTATTCCAAGTATTTGCTATTTTGTATGTAAAGAAATTGCCACATTGAGTGGTGTTATATCTTTTCAATTCCAGTTATTATCCTTTACTGATTTGTGCTAAAGCGTGATTGGATTGTTGTAATCCAAATTTGTTATTCCTTTAAGAATTTTGAATGCCTCTATTAATTGTCCCCTTAGTCGTCGAGTTTGTAGATCAAATAAGTTCAAACGTTCCATCCTCTGTCTATCAAAATTTTCTTAGTGTTGGAACTAGTTTGGTGGCCCTACCTTGTAAGAGAGAGAGAGAGAGAGAGAGAGAGAGAGAGAGAGAGAGAGGAGAGAGAGAGAGAGAGAGAGAGAGAGAGAGAGAGAGAAGGTTGAAATAAATAAATCAATCGAGTTCAAATAAAGAAATGAGAGAGAGAGAGAGAGAGAGAGAGAGAGAGAGAGAGAGAGAGAGAGAGAGAGAGAGAGAGAGAGAGAGAGAGAGAGAAGGTTGAAATAAATAAATCAATCGAGTTCAAATAAAGAAATGAGAGAGAGAGAGAGAGAGAGAGAGAGAGAGAGAGAGAGAGAGAGAGGAGAGAGAGAGAGAGAGAGAGAGAGAGAGAGAGAGAGAGAGTCTAAATGTCGACAATTATT
>NC_090766.1:20482726-20495226 GCF_036898095.1 Palaemon carinicauda
GAGAAAGTTGTATCTCGCTAACTCGTTATTCTTGTTCTTTTTATATGGATACATGCAAGGAATAGAAATAGATAAAAAAAGTTGATTCTCACTACCTCCGTATTATTGCTTTCTTTGAAATATGGATACATGCAAGGAATAGAATACATAGAGAAAGTTGTATCTCGCTAACTCCGTATTCTTTGTGCTTTTTATAATATGAATACATGCAAGAAATAGAAATAGATAACATTGATTCTCGCTATCTCCGTATTCTTCCTTTCTTTGAGATATGAATACATACAAGCAATAGAATACATAGAGAAAGTTGTATCTCGCTAACTCCGTATTCTTGATCTCTTTATAATATGGATACATGCAAGGAATAGAAATAAAGTTAATTCTCGCTACCTCCGTATTATTGCTTTCTTTGAAATATGGATATATGCAAGAAATAAAAATACAGAAAGTTGACACGAGTGGTAGACCCTGTTATACAGTGGGACTAATAAAGTAGAATGAAAAAAATAGCCATATTACCCTATATGGTTGCCCATCCCTCTAGTATACATATACATGTATACAAGACGTAATATCCTAATTATCTATACGGGATTGATTATCTATGATTACTTTGTTTTGCAAAAAAAAAAAAAAAAAAAAAAAAATCTTAAAGCTTACGAACAAGTTAATTTGATGTAAAACGAGTTCTGTTTTTGTTTATAAAATAACCCACATATATTAATGTTTACTAACATACCTTTTTTATTTTATTCTTTAGTAATATTGTTTAAGTTAAATGAGGTTATCAGTGGCTAGTGGTTAATTACTTTATAGAATCACATACTTAATATCAAGTACTACCTGTGATCCTATTTACATTTGATTAAGTTTGCCTATAAACGACACACACAATATGTGTGTGTGCGTGTATATATATATATATATACATATATATATATATATATATATATATATATATATATATATATATATATATATATATATATATATATATATATATATACACACACACGCCAAACATTTCATCATACTGGATATTCATATCTTTCTGACTTACATGAAACTGTGTAAACATTTTATTCTTTAAATGTTGAAACATTAGGTAAAAAACAAATACATTTTCTCTTAATTATAATCTAATATAAAAGGTCAATCCAAACATATAAAGTAGAGACTCATTTACTCATTTATACTTAAACATTTGAAGGTGAAATGTCTTATAGATTCCAACATTTGTAGATCTTTTTTTCATTTCCATCTAGTTCTCCATCGTCTTTAACTATTGCATTTTATGATTTTTAACCATCTTCTGTCAATAGCACAGTAATAAGACCAGTGTTAATGTATGGATAGGAAACTTGGGCTCTAAGACGAAAACACGAAGCAAAGCTTGAGAGAACAGAAAGGAGAATGCTCGAGTGGATTGTGGGAATATCACTGCTTGGAAGATTGGAAAATGAGGAAACAAGAAGAATGGCAGGTATAGTAAAGATTACAGAGGTGATAAGAATCAAGACTGAGATGGTGTGGGCATGTGTTGAGGATGGATGGTGGGGAGTGAGTGTGGATGGCTTGGGAGGAACCTGTTAGAGAGAGAGAGAGAGAGAGAGGAGAGAGAGAGAGAGAGAGAGAGAGAGAGAGAGAGAGAGAGAGAGAGAGAGATAAGGTGAAGGGCAACATGAGAGAAGAGGTTTATTGGACGAGGGTCCCTTTGATACAAGGCATTGAAGAGGACGCAGTAGGCAACCGACCCTTTAACGTAGGGATAACGGGGGAAAGAAGGGGAGTCTATCCCCTTCAAATACTGCAAGAGTAACTCGGTCATCTGATAAAATATTAATATGCCTCAAAACCGATAAATCCCCCAAGCCACAATTCATGAAACAATACAAATATACACCAAAGGCCTCAGGTTTTATCGTAAATGAATAACTGAAAGGCAACAGGAACATTCAAGGGGAAAAATAAAAATGTAACGAATGCATCGCTCAGCAGACAAAAGACGGTACATTGCAAAACCTTCCACCTCCCCTCCCCCCTTCCCTACATACCCCCCCCCCCGCCCCCAGGCTTTCAATGGCGGGTATAGTTAAGCACATCTCGTTAGCCGATTGCGAAATGCGATTGCCAAGAATTGGATCAAAGGAACCGTCCAATTGGGGGGAGGGGGGGGGGGAATAAAATCACCGATCGACGCAAAATACCGGAAAAGGGAGAGGGAGGAAATTCAACGGCACATACGCAATCTAGTTGTTTCATTCAGAAAAGCTGATCTGTGTTACACACGGGTTTCGAGGGGAAAAAAAAAAAAAAAAAAAAAAAAAAAAAAAAAAAAAGCTACATGACGTCAGACCAACCAGATGTAACTGAAAATGCTCTTTCGGAGTCTGAGTAATGACGGGTAATGAAATAATAATAATGCGCCTCCGATCAAGAAGTCTTTTTTACAGGCTGTAATGATGTAACAAGTATCAATACTTTACGATGAATTATCTGTTTGATGGGGATGAAAGAAAGTCGACGCATTCACAATGAAAATGAAAGAGTTAAGATGTATACAAACGATTCCAATTGACTTAACATTCAAATGAAAGAGTTAAAATCTATACAAGCTTCCAATTGGCTAATCAATACTATTCATATATGGCCTATTACTTTCTTATTTATGGTCTTTAATTGTTAAGGATTTATTTCAAAATGATTTATAAAATATATGTATCATGGCAGCTTTAATAAGCCTCATTAATAATTTTGTTATACATATCTAGGAATAATAAATCTACATGTATATATATATATATATATATATATATATACTATATATATATATATATATATATATATATATATATATACACACACACACACAGACCATTTCAGCTGTAACAATAGCAGGACAAAGACCATGCGCTGTTGAAAAAATAATATATACCTTTTACAAAGTTCGCTTTACATACATACATACACACACACACGCATACATACTTACAAACACACACACACACACACACACATATATATATATATATATATATATATATATATGTGTGTGTGTGTGTGTGTGTGTGTGTGTGTGTGCGCGCGTGTGTGTGTGTATGTGTTCATACATATGTTTGTGCAAGGACTTCAACAATACGGAACGGCTCATTCAATAAATGCTATATACTGACTATTTCTATACAAGCTTTCACGTGCCAATTACCTCGCCCTTCAGGTAAATAAAAGATACAATGTTAATTTACATGAAGAGGGAAGCAGTTGATTCCCGAAAGCTTAAATATAAAAAGATAATATTTAAAATACCTTAAAAAAGTAATTGCATATTATTAGGGTCTTTAAAATAAATTCAAATACACAACGATATATATATATATATATATATATATATATATATATATATATATATGTATATATATTTATACATACATATATATATGTATAAATGTGTGTATATATATACATACAGACATTATCTATATATATATATATATATATAATATATATATATATATATATATATATACAAATATATATATACATATATCTATATATACTGTTTATATATATAAATATATATATACACACACATATATATATATATATATATATATATATATATATATATATATATATATATATATATATATATATATATATATACTGTATATACTATACATTACCAAATTTACATCAAAAGATAAAGGCCATAATTATCGCATACAGACCTGGAGTTGCGACCAGATTTTAGCTTAAAATAAAGTCTGATCTTGAGACTTGATACAAACTTAAAATAAAGTCTTCTAGTTTCAACCAAATTTTGTTTAAACTAAAAGTCTGAACTTGAAAGTTGATACAAGTTAAAATAAAGTCTGCAGTTGCGACCACATCGCAATCTAAAATAAAGCTTAAAGTTGCGACCACATACAAAATGACAATAAAGTCTGAGGTGGCGACCAGATACAAGCTTAAAGTCCAAAGTTGCGATCAAATTCAAGCTTAAAATAAATCATGTCAATCTTTTAGCAAATACATGTAAAAGACTATATAAAAGTAAAATAGGGACAAATATGGAAGACATTCTTTGCAATAATTACGAATGTCATCCATCATATTGTCTACTTTTAAGCAATAGATAAACAACAATATGTATTCAAGACAGACAATTACTCAATTTACAGTAAGATACAGTTATAAACAAAATAAGTCCAATATCAAATTATACAATGACTATGCACATGTATATACTATATTCTTCTTTCCCACCGCTATACCCCCATAAAAGGGTCGGTTGCCTGATGCTCGCTTTCCAATGGCTACAATCAAAAGTACCCTCTTCCACCAAACCCCTTCTCTCCATATCATCCTTCACCTTATCTCGCCATCTAATTATCTACCTCCCTCTTCATCTTCTGACCTTAACAGGTTCCTCCCAAGACCTATTCACACCCTTCCAACCATCCATCTCAACACATGCCCACACCATCTCAGTCGTAACATTATCATCATCTCTGTAATCTTAATTACACCTACTATTCTTATTCATTCATTATATATATGCATTATACACACATATATAACATATTTAATATATAATACATATATATTATGTGTGTGTATATACATATTTAATATATACTGTATATATGTATATGTATACATATATATATAAATATATATACAGTATATATATATATATATATATATATATATATATATATATATATATATATATATATATGTGTGTGTGTGTGTGTATATATATACATATATATATTATATATATAATAAATACATATATATACACTTATATATATGTATATATATATATATATATATATATATATATATATATATATATATATATATATATATATATATATATATATACATATATATACATATACACTAAGTATATGCACTACTAAACTTTTAGTATTAAATTTCAAAATTCCCCTAAGCATGGACCGAATAAAATACCACTGTCTTTGCTTCACAGACCATCCAATTGATTTATATCCTACAAATTGCACGAATTCTAGACGAAAGGTTACGTGGTGTGTGTGTGGCGCTTTATTTAACTCTATGCAACGGCATCGTAATGACAAAGGAGCCCAACAGAACACAGTTTTTGCTTTGTACGCAACTGCTAATCTTTGCTTCGCCCGATATCATTTTGGAGCGGTCAGCCGTCTTTTTTTTTTTTTTTTTTTTAATATACATTTTCTGGGATATGATAAACCCAGAAACATAAAAAGTCTCTCTTTTTTTTAAAGGTCACCTTTGTTTAGGAATACAAGGAAACAGTTTGGTTTTACTGAATATTCGCTTTAATGTTAGGCACTAATATCTGATTATGATAATGTTTTCTTCGAAACGAAAATTAATACATTTATGAACATCGTGATTAATTTGTAACATTACTTAATTCAAGAAATGTTCAAGATAACAAGGAGCTAGTTTAAATTTACTGGATATTCGCTTTTATATCAAGCACTAATATCTGATTATGATGTTTTCTTCGAAACGAAAATTAATACATTATCAACATCGTGATTAATCTGTAACATTACTTAATTCAAAAAAATGTTCAAGATAACAAGGAGCTAGTCTAAATTTACTGGATATTCGTTTCTATATTAAGCACTAATATCTGAAGATGATAATGTTTATATAAAAAAAAAGAAAAAAAAAAACACGTATGAACATCGTGATTAATTTGTAACAATACTTATTTCAAGAAAATGTTCAATATTACAAGGAACTAGTATAATTTTACTGGATATTCGCTTTTACGTGAGGCAATAATATCTCATAATGATAATGTTCTCTAAGAAAATCCTTACATATATGAACATCATGATTAATTTGTAACAATTTGAAGTTTTGAGACAATCAAAAGCCTTCTCATAGTCTATAAATGTCATACATAGTGCTTTATCATACTCTTTTGATTTGTTCATCGGCTGATTACTTAAATGGATATAGTCAGTTGTTGGATACCCACTTCTAAAGCCTGCCTGCTCTCATGGTTGAATAGTCTAGTTATCTTTCTATTCGGCCTAATATGATCTTTGTAAATATTTCATATATTAAGGAGAGTATACTTATTGGGCGGTAATTTTTCAGGTCTTCTGTGTCTCCTTTTATGTGAACTAATATATTATTAAAGTAATGATTGTAATTTAATCCTTAAGACTTTCGTTAAACTGAAAGGTTAACCAGCTTCATTTGGGTATAAAACATATATTCGTTGTATATCTATTTTGATTACATACACAAACATATATATAATCATAAATATATATACAGTTAATACATATTTTATTCTCTTCTGAAGCTCGTTAACTTTCCAGTTTTCTGAAAGTCTTGAGGATTAAATTACTATCATCACTTTATCATCATCATTATTATTATTATTATTATTATTATCATTATATATATATATATATATATATATATATATAGATATATATATATATATATATACATAAATACACAAAAACTTGCTCTTTATCATAAAGGGGAGATTCATTTAACACTAAGTAATCTAAAGATAGCTCTTGAAGTTTATGTGAAATACCTCTCTCTTTCTGTAGTGGTAACGCGTTCGCTTAGCATTCGCATGGCAGCAGATCGATCTCAGCCCGGGACCATGAATTTGAACTATTTACTGGGGAGGTCACTGCTGTGGTTGGGCACCACAGTGGGGGGGGGGGTTTCCCGGGTTGACGTTTCTGGTGAGCATCTATTCTGATGGAAATGGATCTGAAACCAGACATCTTTACCTTTCACTTCTACCAATATTTATGATCTATACAAAGCGGCAGCATAGTCGTTCAACGTAAAATAAAGCAAGCAAAGACCCTGCCAAGCACTGAGCTTGAAATGCAGGCGTTAATTATGCACTCTGAAGTTTCACTCGGAATTACAGACATTTCCGCAGCCAGCATTACAGCCAGTGAGCTGAGCGTTCGAACTTCCAGCAACAACGAAACAAAGCAATATTGATCTCTTTCAAGTCAGTGGAGCACAAACACCAAAATAAAAGAAAATACACCATATTCATCGCAGGCAGTTTCGCCAGCAACAATTTGCTAAAAAATAAATAGCAATAGACTGTAATTTACGATGGCCAATCTGTTATTTTGTAATTATTCTCTGAAGTAATTCAAGCATACGTCAATTGGCGAGCTAGCATGTCAAATTTTATATGATAAACTCAACGGAGGTAAATGCCAAGAACGAGTTAGATTTTTTTTTAGAATCTTCATTATACAATTGTCTAATATATATATATATATATATATATATATATATATATACACACATATATACACATATATATACACAGTATATATATACATACCTATATACATATATACATATATATATATATATATATATATATATATATATATATATATATATATATACATATATATCTTTCCTATCAAGCTGGGGTAGGGAGAAAGGGAGTAATCTTACAATAGTGAGAGAGTGAGAGGGGGGCACCCCGAGAGGTACACTCGGAAACCCCTCTCCCACAAATTACGGAAAGACGAAGGGGCTAGGAGGAGGAGAATTTGTACATATGCAAGTGAGCGCCTACCTATCTAAATATTCAAAAGCCTAGTATTTATATACAGATTACATTATAAATTCATGTGTAATAAAGGGCTTCTTCAAAATCTGATTGAAATTAGTAGTTAAATATTAACTGATAGGCCTAATAAAATTATTTTGATGATTTATATTTATAAGTTAATGCCATTTGACCGGGAAAATCACTGAGCGCAAGGGGGCAAACCTCCCCCCATACTCGAGATAAAGTTGAAGGCTGAAAAGTAGGTGTAGCTGGGAACCATGGGACGCTGTTAAAAAAAAAAAAAAAAAAAAAAAATGATAATGCGTACAGCACACCGCTTAAGCGGCGCTGATAGACATTGCTATTTAATTCGCTTTGCTTTTCAACATTGCTTTTCCATTCAGTGGAAACTTAATGAACAATTCAATTATTTTAATTGTTCATAACTTCATAACTTCTCATATGGTTTATTTATACCTTATTTCCTTTCCTCACTAGGCTATTTTACCCTAGGGTTGTAGCTTAGCTAATAATAATAATAATAATAATAATAATAATAATAATAATAATAATAATAATAATAATGTCCTTTTCAACTTAGATGAAAATAAAATAAATATTCCATTAAATTACATTAAACCCATCCTATCACCAAATAATAATGCCCTTTACAACTTGGATGAAAATAAAATAAATATTACATTAAATTACATTAAACCCATCCTATCACCAGAACCTTTCTTAGACCTTTCACAACTTAGATAAAAATAAAATAAAGATTACATTAAATATTACATTAAATCCGTCCCATCACCATAACCCGTCATAGACCTTTCACATCACCAGTGCCTACTAAATAAAACCTGGAACTACAAAATCATACCACAATACTAATTTGTCCTTCACGAAATTTGAAGGAATATGTCACATCACCGATGCATGGTGGAATTTTACTACACATCATAAGCTATGCCAGAATTATTCTAATTTTCATCGAAAACTAGAGGGGAACTCAGTAGAGCGCAGACCTCCGCTGCAGAAGCTTATTTCTCGACCTTTGACATTAATATCTATTAATTGGTCTGGAATTTCATACACTCATATATGAACCATGTTTAAAGTCACTGTGACAACGATGTCCAAACTTATGGGTGATTACGCGAATTGGCCATTTCACTTGACCATGACTTTGACCTTTGACCTTGACCCTACAAAAATTTTACTATTTCCAGCTTTTTACATAATAGTTAAGCCATGCAAGTTTCATTACTATTCGATTAAAATTGTGGCCAGGAAGCTGTTCACAAACAAACATAAATTACAAACACACCAACAGTGGAGAAAACATAACCTCCTTCCAACCTCGTTGACGGAGGTAACAAGAAACTAAAATGTTTGCACTACCTCCGTAGTTGATAAATGTCACGAGTTATATAATTCAATAAAAGTCTTCTAATTATCAGTATTAGTCTCTCATAATCTCTAAAAAAATGTATATTAAAAATTGCTTCATTTCTGTACTTGAATTTAAAAACAAAATTATTTTCATGTTATTCTCATAATAGGAAAAAAAAAAAAAGTTTTTTGAGGTTTAAATATCAGCAAATTCAACTCTATCGAGGGAACATGACATTGCCGCCTGTGACGTCACAAGGCATGCAATATAAATGAGTATTCCTAGAACTATAAAAACATAACTTATTTGATTTATCAAAACTGGCATCACTATGCGAAGGGTCATTGAAGCCAAATCATACAAAGAGCGTCTTGTGTGTCTCCAAGGTTATGTTATGTTAAGTTAGTTATTTGTCAATTGATAAGTTCACTTATTCTTTTTATTCATGCTTACCGACTTGCTATTTATTTGTTTGTTTTCATCCCCGCTTTATCATTATTATTAATACACTGTTAAAAAAAGCCCCGTAATTTTAATAGGAAATTCTCCGTAAAAATTATACTGATCTCAGCCGTATTTCAGTAAAATACTGGCGACCGTAATTTGTACCCTACTTTTTTATTATCTTTTACGGGTTGGTGACATAATATCACTCCTCTACGTCCATATATCCGTTTTTAAAACGGTAAATGACAGGCAACATAAATTCCAGAATTTTTGCATTTTTACGGAATATTTTTAACAGTGTAGCTAAGCTACAACCTTAGTAGAAAAAAACAGGATGTTACACACCCAAAGGCTCCTATAAGGAAAATAGCCCAGTGAGGAAAGGAAATGGATAAATACACAAGAGAAGTAATGAATAATAAAGATAAAATATTCTAAGAACAATGACATCAAAACAGATATTTCATATATAAACTATATAAACAGATTTACATCAGCCTGTAAAAACCTTTGCAGCAAGTTTGAACTTTTGAAGTTCCACCGATTCAACTACCTGGGTAAAAAGACCAAGTTTATCTTTAAAAAAGGAATTTCTTTTTTAACCTAAGAAACTTTATTTTGGGTAATCTGTCTCCGTGAATAATGGTCTTTGGGGCCGTTTCCATAGGAATCAATGAAAATTTATAATGATAATAATAATTTCAGAATTTATACCTATATAACGCACCAATTTTCAGAGGAAAACTAAAATAAATGTACTTGTGTACATATATACTATATATACACATATATATTAATATATAATTATGTAAATATATCAATATAAATATATATATATATATATATATATATATATATATATATACACATACATATGTATATACATACACACACACCACATATATATATATATATATATATATATATATATATATATATATGTATGTATGTATGTATGTATGTACATGTTATATATTCTAGCAAAAATAACTACCAAAGAGAATTAAATTGTGAAACAACATAATTAGATATAATTACATTAAAAGCAAAGCAATCTATTCACAAATATTGCTCATATTTTGATGAAGATTTATGAAGGATTTATAATACTCGAGACATCATTAATATTTCAGAGTTTATTCTGTATTCGTCATCCATTAATTATTTACAAGGTTAGAGGAAGACTTCATTGCAGTGTAACCTTCAAGAATAATACGCTACTCTACACTGAAGATTTTTCTTTTCCAAGAAATCTCTCTCTCTCTCTCTCTCTCTCTCTCTCTCTCTCTCTCTCTCTCTCTCTGTATATATATATATATATATATATATATATATATATATATATATATATATATGATTTCTCTCTCTCTCTCTCTCTCTCTCTCTCTCTCTCTCTCTCTCTCTCTCTCTCTCTCTCTCTCTCTCTCTCTCTATATATATATATATATATATATAGACACACACACACACATATATATATATATATATATATATATATGTGTATATGTATATGTGTATGTATATATATATATATATATATATATATATATATATATATATATATATTCCATTTGCAAGTTTATAACCACTGGTTATTGGGATAAAGTTGCTAGACTTAATACTACACCTTCTCAGTCTTGTCAACTCAAGAAAATTCTATTTTCCAAAGATGGACGCAATTGTCACCAAAGTCATTTCTATCAACAATGGTTCATAATCTAAGTATCCTAAAGACAGTAACTAATTTCTGGACAAATATTTTAACTTACCACCTTTTTCCCAAAAAAAGAAAAAAGTGAAGCTGATACATTCAATATTGTTCCTTGCAGACCTGAATATCTTGAATATGGTCTAAGATTTTGCGAGAACTAAAGAAAGGGGAATTGTGAAGCGTTTCTACAGAAAGTTAAAAGAAATAAGATTTTCTACAGAAAAGTGAAAAAGTGAAGCGTTTCTAAGATGGCGGAGCCATATAAATCTGGTCAATGTTACGTTAGATTTTATGAAGCTGCATCAGAAACCATGACGTTTGCACTCATGCATAAGCAGACTCAATTCATTATCATTATTATTATCGTAAAGAAAAATTATGTTGATGAATATAAAAGATGAATCAATACCTGAAAACCTATCATTTAACTGATCAAGAAATTATTTACTTATATAAAACCAAGAACTATATCTTAAATAAATGTTACAAATATGGATTATATGAGCAAAAGGAACAAATGTATGAGTAACAATACATTTCTATGTAAACCTTAAAATGTGAATATATATATATAATATATATATATATATATATATATATATATATATATATATATATATATATATATACATTGTATGTAGAGGACTAAAATGTAACAATTATCAACCACTTCTTCTTACTACTGTTCCTCTCTCTCTCTCTCTCTCTCTCTCTCTCTCTCTCTCTCTCTCTCTCTCTCTCTCTCTCTCTCTCCCCCATGCGTAAAAAGCCATATTTATGTCAAAAGATTGAATATGAGCATAGCAAGTACAAAGTTGATGTTAATGCAGTCTTATCAAATAATTTTCCAGTGAACAGCGGAGTACTCCAAGGTAAAGTGTTGTCACCTATATTGTTTATCCTCTTCATGGATTTTGTAATGCGTAGAACAGGCGGAGATGTTGGAGAAGGATTGGACTGGATTGGTAATAGGAATTTAGCAGACCTATCGAATGCTGATGATTCTGTCTTTATTAGCAGAACACCACAGGATTTGCAATGCTTGCTTACCAGAATACATGAAATATCACACGAGGTCAGGCTCAAGATAAGTAGAAGAAGACAGATGATGAGAACGGAGTATGCAATGGAAGATGAAATATCATTGGAAGGAGAAAGGATTAATGAGGTAGAATCATTCAAGTATTTAGGAACTATAATTTCAAATACAGGGTTCTTAGAATTAGAACTTAGCGAAGATTGACAAAAGAAAATCAAACAATGGCTTGGTTAAGTAATATTTGGAAATAAAATCGCTTGAAATTTCATATAAAAATCAGACTATATATCAGTTTAGTGAGATCTGTGTTACTCTATGG